>NC_139944.1:7602381-7652381 GCF_963454915.1 Gymnoscopelus microlampas
CCACGCCGGGGTACGAGCCCTCCGTAGCTGGGTGATCAATCTCACACTGTGGTGGTGGTGATGATGATGATGATGATATATTCTAATCATCTCACTGTCTCCCATCTTTAAAAAATATATACAAGAAAAAAATAACACAAGAAAAAAAAAGCCACTGAAAAAGGACACTCGCTCCTCCTGACACAAACGGAAAGTCCTCAAAAAGTGCGTAAATCCCCCAAGAAGAAAGCGACAGCCGCATGGATGGACTAATGTTTGGCTATTAGGTGGATGACGGTCCGTTATACAAGTTCATCCGATCGCAGACTCTCTATATTGACAGCGGTCCCCGGACCCCCCCGGGCGGTGGTGAGTGGCCGTCCGTCACACTACTGTGGAGAGAGAGATGCGAGAGTGATCGCGGGTGATGGTAGAATGATAGCTTGCGTTTGCCTCGCTCCCTCCCGAAGCAACCAGATCGATTTGACATGAGAAATGCGATGCTGGCTTGTCTTCAACCATTCCGAACACGTGCGTGCGCGCCGTGCGCCAGGCAAAGCGCCCGCCCCCCGTTTTTGCCATCTCTCAAGTGCACGCTCAGTGATGTCATAGTTTACCCACGGATGAGAGAGGGAGAGGGAGAGAGAGAGGGAGAGAGAGAGAGAGAGAGAGAGAGAGAGAGAGAGAGAGAAGAGAGAGAGAGAGAGAGAGAGAGAGAGAGAGAGAGAGAGAGAGAGAGAGAGAGAGGGAGGGAGGGAGGGGGAGAGAGAGAGAGAGAGAGAGAGAGAGAGAGAGAGAGAGAGAGAGAGAGAGAGAGAGAGAGAGAGAGAGAGACTCTAATGACTGTAACTACTAGGCTACTGAAATCCAAAGAGAACAACTCTGGGGAGTGTACGAAATTGAGAAATTGAGAAAATTAACCAAATGGACCATCATGGGTCCATTTTGTTCATTTTATCAAATGTGTACAATTTTGTAGTTATGACTGTAACTATATAGGCTACTGAAATCCAAAGAGAGAGAGAAGCGGGGTAGATCACTATACTTTAAGATCCCATGAGGAGTTACTAGATTACTAGATTTAGATTATTATTACAAAGCATACATTAACCACTTCAGCCCTATATAGCCTATACATTTCAGCCATTTGAAAATAGCCGATCTAACAAGCTCACAATGCGTCATGATGGGATGCATTGTGAGCTTGTAGATCTGCTGCTTTCAATACCTTTTATACATTTGAAAACTTGTCAAATGCGACATTCCGCATAATGAGCACTCTCTACTTTTCGTACTTGTAAGTAGCCTACATTTTGATAGAATTCCGGACTTTCACTTTGCAACAGAGTATTTCTACATTGCAGTATTGATACTTTTACTTAAGTAAAAAATGTAGTAAGAGTACTAAAAGAGTATACTTTTTCCCACCACTGGCATGGGGCCCCGTAGGCTATACAATGCCTGTCCCCGACACGGCTGGGGAAGTCATTTGAATGGATCCCATCCTGCTCACCTTGGGGTTGTTAGCAGAGATCGACCTCCCCGTAATCCCCTAATGACTACAAATACAGCGCAATGCAATCAATCGCTCAGCAGAATATTCCAAGGATGAAATATAATTGATAGGCCATCTCCTCCCCTCCATCCACCCGGTGCGTAACGGTGATTAAATGCTGTTTAACATCTCGACGGGGGTTTAGATTTACACCTCCGCGCTTATACTGTCTGGCACGGAATCAAGTATCGATATCTATAACGCCATTTGTAACCTGATCGAACAGCTGGGAGCGATGGGCTGGACTATTATGTGAACGGGGGGGCTGAGTGTCATTGATTCAATCGGCCCGACGGTTGAGCAGCTGTCAATCTGTCAGAGGCTGTTAGAGTCAGAGAGAGGAGAGGACGACGACTCTTCCACGGCTGAAGGATTGCTGTCATCTTTATCCCAATATCTCCTCCCCACCCTGCACACACCTTCACAGCGAAGTCCTCAGTGCTCATTTAACTCAGAGGGGTGTAGGCCTACAGCATGGAACCAAATGGACCCATAATAAGGGTCCATTTGGTTCCATCCATGCTGTATTATACACCCATAAAGGGTCCATTTGGTTCCATGCTGTATACACCCATAAAGGTCCATTTGGTTCCATGCTGTAGGCTACACCTATAAGGGTCCATTTGGTATAAAGCAGTGGTTCTCAACCAGCAGGGGGTTAATTAACATCAGCGTCAGAATCATTTGAACCACTTAGCTTTGGCTATTCAAAAATAGCAGATCTGCAAGCTCCTAGCGCGGCACCGAGTGCCGCGCTATGAGCTTGTAGATCTGCTACTTTTGAAAATTCGTGAAAATGTGTGCAAATCTTGGAGTATATATATATTTCTAAAGCCCATTTTTAATTCAAATCTTTGCTTCTGGGGGTCCCTGGCACAAAACGTTTTCAGATGGGGGTCCGCGGCCAAATGTATATCAATTTAGGGGTCCTTGGCATGAAAAAGGTTGAAAACCACTGGTATAAAGTATAGTAGTAACTAAAGTTTTCAAATAATGACTTTACAATATAATGATTCATTACAATATTTGCCTCTAAAAGTACTGAAAATTGGAAATAATCCAATAAAGTAAAACATCCTCAAATTTGTACTTAGCTACTTTCCACCACTGCCCCATACACAGTTGGACGTTGTAGCTTTTTGTTGCTGGCCTCTCGCAGATGTATCACAAGCCAAGGCATTGGGGGGTTCCATAGGCAAAACAAATGCGAGACGGCAGTTGTATGAGGTAGACTGACAACCTTATTGCACCGGCTCACTTTGCTCTAGGCGATGCTGAAATATGGAACACATTTCCTCTGCCCTGTAGGCATCAACCCTGACAAACTTGCAATTGTAAACGTGTAATCCAATAACACTCGAACAATCACTAGGTTCACTTCATGAAGGTTCTTCCTTAACTCTTCGCGACCAGCGTTCTTGCGTGTCGACATGAATATAGCATATTCGTTCTGCTGATGTGGGGTGTGCACGAAACAGTTAACACCCACCGCACCCCTCCACCACCATAAAGCCAACAACATGACTTGTGCGTGCGTGCGTTTGGCGACTTGTAAAGTTGCCAAGCATTTCAGCACCATAGGGAATGGACAGCGACCCGCGCTCATTTCAGCACCACATGGAATGAACAGCGACCCACGTGCATTTCAGCATCATTGAATGAACAGCAGGCAGGCACGCACACAGGCGCGCGCGCACGCACACACACACACACACACACACACACACACACACACACACACACACACACACACACACACACACACACACACACACACACACACACACACACACACACACACACACACACACACACACACACACACACACACACACACACACACACACACACACACAGGGTGCAAATGATCATAATACGTTGTGTACTGGTCATCATAAGTGATTAGAATCCCTTCATGTTTGAATTGTGCTTCTTCAGTCCAATTGTTGTAGGATTCTGATTCTGACGTCGGTCTACTGTTTACTCGCTCTAATAAGGAATAGTTGGGGAGAATTCTAGCCTTCACTCAAAGCTTCAGTTCTTTGATGTCGACTAATAAAACCAATCTGGGTGAGAGGAAAAAAAAATGTTTCTCTACAATCCTGAAATGTCCATTTGCTAGATAAAGTTCAGGGGTCTTCAACAGGGGGTCCGGGACCCCTAGGGCCTAGGGGGTCCTCGGGGCTACTATAGGGGGTCCTCCAAATCTTTGTGTGATAGGATTTCTTTTTACCATTAGCCAAAAATAGCCGATCTACAAGCTCACAACGCCTGGCAGCATGAGGGTTGATATGTTCGGCTATTTTCGGCAAAGAGGTTTGGTGTAGGAGCAAATCAAGCACTAAGTATTGAAGGTTTAAGTGGTTAAATGTCTGAAATGAACAAAAAAAAAACATTAATTTTCAACCAGTGGTCCGGGGACCACCAGTGGTCCTTGAGGGATTACCAGGGGGTCCCCAGCAAAATTAGTTAATATAGCGGCACAATCGTTTTAACCACTTAGCTTTGGCTATTCAAAAATAGCAAAAAAGTTCATAGTCTGAGCTTGAAGATCTGCTATTTTTGAAAAACCTTGAAAAAGTGTGCATATCTTCTATCTATTTATATTTTTCAGAGCGAAAATTAACTGATATCTTTGCTTCTGGGGGTCCCTGGAACTAAACAAATTGGGGTCCGCGGCCAAATGTATATCAATGTAGGGGTCCTTGGCATGAAAAAGGTTAAAAACCACTGGTCTGACACTATATGAAATCTATGAAAAAGTTGAATCTGTGACACAATGGTATGCAATGTAGGCCTAGTGGGGGGTCCCAGCTTCATCTCTCTCTCAGCTATATATAAGGGGTCCTTGGCCTGAAAAAAAAACCCGTTAAAGACCCTCTGCCATAGAGCAAATATCAGATATCACACCGGAAAGTTGCGTGATAGTCCCGAGCTCCCTATGGCGAAGTGGATCAAAGGCTTTTTTTAATCTATATTGCAGCTAATCGACGAAAATATGTCATGCCGTTGGCTACAGGATTGATCTAATCTGAACCTCCGCAGAGGGACTGGATCTAGAATCGGAGCAAACCCAATCATGAGGAGTAAACACTTTGCTGGGCATTAAGGTGTGATGTTAAATGGTGTGGAATTCAATTTACCTCATGGTGTTCGTGGCTGGAGTCAACAAATTGATATGTCCAGCTGTTGGCAATGGATGGAAACCGTCCATTTAAGCAGATTTCCGCTTTCGACCTCCAGTTTTTTGGAGTCCGAAATGGCAAGTTATAAGAGTGGCAGAACTCTCATATTTGCTGAATGGGTGAGAATGGAGTCCAGGGGCCCTCCTTGGTGTCTCGTGTATCAGAGACCATGGGTTATAAGATCCCCCACGGGACAGGCCCACCCCCAATGGTGGAAAGTAACTATACATGTACTCAAGTAGCCTGTATAAGTGCATTTTTCAGTACTTTTTACTTTATACTCCCCATACATCTCAGAGGCAAATATTGAACTATTACTCCACTACAATTATTTGAAAACTTTAGTTACTAGTTACTTTGTGGATTTTAATTATCATTACAAAACATACATTAACCACTTCAGCCCTATTTCACTTTGGCTATTTGAACATAGCAGATCTACAAGCTCACAACATGTCACGATGCGAGGCATCGCGAGCTTGTAGTCGTAGATCTGCTATTTTCAAAAGATTTGTATATATTTGAAAACTTGAAATGCTGGGACATTCTGCACAACTTTCTATTTTGGTACTTTAAGTACATTTTGATAGCCTAGTAAGCCTACCAATACGTTTGTACTTTTACTCAAGTACATTTTGAATTCCGGACTTTTACTTGTAACAGAGTATTTCTACATTGCAGTATTGAAACTTTTACTTAAATAAAACATTTTTGTACTTTTTCCAACACTGATCAGAGACCTGGGTTACATGGACCCCCCATGTGACGGCCCACCCACCATGCACGTTACCCCGGGGAGAAAGAAGAATTAGGGAAATGCGTCTATCTGGTCATATTGAGGAATATAATTTCTTCTTCCCACTCAATCGATAACCCTACAGTAATCTGCCCTGAAAGACAATGTTTCCCTGCTTTGCGGAACGCCTGGAAAAGTGGCCGAGGTAAGATGAGCGCTCTGTAATTGATTCGTCTGTGTTCAGTGTGGTGAGAAATATTTGCCTTTGGAGATGAATTAGGTTAGGATAATAATCCTAGTACAAAACACACAGGAACATGGCTGAGATTAGCTATATAGGCCTAATAAAATAACTAAATTACATACAACGATTGTCTGACATGGGATGGGAGGCTGGGATGGGTGGCTGATATAACAAATGCATGTTTACTATAATAATAATAATATAACAATAATAATATCTCTCTCTCTCTCTCTCTCTCTCTCTCTCTCTCTCTCTCTCTCTCTGCAGTAGGGGCCCTATATAGTAGAGCCTTGGGGGCCTGTAGCCTACATGTATAGCACATGCATAAACAGTGGTGTAGCCTAAAGTAACTAAGTACATTGATTGCTCAGGTACTGTAGGCTACTTATACCATTTGGATGTATCTTTTACTTTACTGGAGTATTTCAAATTTTCAATACTTTACACCTCAGAGGCAAATATTGTACTTAAATTTTCAATACCGGACTTTTACTTTTCTACATGGTGGTATTTATACTTTTACTCATGTAAAAAAAAAATGGAATACTTCTCCCACCACTGCATGCACAGAGAAGGTAATTCAACACTTCTAGGTGAGGCAAACACCATTACTTCGGGCATGACAAAATAAGGCCACCCAGGCAGACCTGTTAGGGAACTCGGGTGGGACGCCGTCCTCCAGGAAAGACCCCGAAAGCGCTGTCTACAGCAGAGAGGTGTGTGTGAGCCTCTACGTTAATGAGAGAATGAGAGAGAGAGAGAGAGAGAGAGAGAGAGAGAGAGAGAGACAGAGAGAGAGAGCATCCCTGCACCGCGCACCATCACTCACGGAGATGCATGCACTAATTAGGCACCACAGCAAGTGCGCAGGCACGCACGCACGCGCGTGCACGCACGCACGCACGCACGCACGCACGCACGCACGCACGCACGCACGCACGCACGCACGCACACACACACACACACACACACACACACACACACACACACACACACACACACACACACACACACACACACACACACACACACACACACACACACACACACATACTTGTAACTCTGTTACAAGTAAAAGTCAAAATTGACTTGAGTAAAAGTACAAAAGTATTGGTATCAAAATGTAGTTAAAGTAGCCTACCAAAAGGAAAAGTACTCATGTAAGAAGGTCCCATTTCATGTACAAAATGCACAAACATCTTTTGAAAATAGCAGATCTACAAGCTCACAATGCCTCAAGCATCGTTGATGCATTGTGAGCTTGTATATTGGCTGTAACTAGTAACTAAAGTTTTCAAATAATTGTAAAGGAGTAAAAGTAAAAGTGTTGAACATTAGATACTCCAGTAAGGTAAAAAAAAGAAATACCTCAAAATTGTACTCAAGTACAATAGTTGAGTAAATGTACTTAGTTACTTTACACCACTGCACAACTCTGAGTGTAAAAATGTTACTGAACATCTGTTCAGTGAACAACAGAGTTACAAATGGATACAGTGTACAAGCACCAGAGACTTTTCTTATGGCTGCATGTATTGATCAAATTCTCTGCTCCATCAGTTCAGGTGCATATTGGATATTATCAGTGGTGTAAAGTAACTAAGTACATTTACTCAAGTACTGCACTTAAGAACAATTTTGAGGTACTCTTAGTTATACTGGAGTATTTCCAATTGTCTATACTTTTACTTCTACTCCATACATCTCAGAGGCAAATATTGTACTTTTACTCCACTACAATTATTTGAAAACTTTAGCTAGGCCTACTAGTTAATTTGCAGATATAAATGATTACGTTATAAAACATACATTAACCACTTTAGCCCTATTTTATACCTAGGCTATTTGAAAATAGCAGATCTACAAGCTCACAACGCGTCACAACGCGACGCGTTGTGAGCTTGTAGATCGGCTATTTTCAAACATTTTAGTACTTTTACTTTTGGTACTTTAAGTACATTTTGATACCAATACGTTGGCACTTTTACTGAAGTACATTTTTACTTTTACCTGGAACAGACATTGCCACAGTATCGATACTTTTACTTAAAGTGAAACATTTGAGTACTTTTTTTCCCACCACTGGAAAGCATCGATTTGTAAGTGCCATGAAGGTTAATGAGAGCAGACATCTTGGTTTCCCATGCTGTTTGATCCCACTGCGTAAAGATTGTTCATTTTCTTTTACGAGGTCACTGGCAGTAACCCGAGCAGGGCCATAAATAGTGTCCATGCCCAGACAGGCCCGGTGTCTGTCAATACTCACAAAGTATATCAGCCACAACATCCTGCAAAAAGCAGGCAAGAACTCTGACTGCTCTGCTGACAGTGGTGGAAAGTAACTAAAGTACATTTACACAAGTACTGTACTTGAGTACAATTCTTTTTAGGTATTTGTACTTTACTTGAGTATTACTTTTACTTCTACTCCAGTACATCTCAGATGCAAATGTTGTACTTTTTTACTCCATTACAATTATTTGAAAACTTAAGTTACTATAGTTACTTTGTAGGTTTTTATTATTCTTACAAAGCATACATTAACCACTTCAGCCCGTATATGCATTTTGGCCATTTGAAAATAGCAGATCTACAAGTTCACAACTCTGCTGTTTTCAGAAGATGTGTATAGATTCTATACATTTGAAAAGTTGTGAAATTGGACATTCTGCATAATGAGTACTTTCTACTTTTGGTACTTTAAGTACATTTTGATACTAATACTTTTGTACTTTTACACAGGTAAAAAAAAAAATATTCCAGACTTTTACAGAGTATTTCTACATTGCAGCATTGATACTTTTACTTGAGTAGTTCAGCCAAAACATCCTGCAAAGAGCAGGCAAGAACTGGGCAAGAAGACTGCTGACATGGGCATTTGGGTAGCTATTGCGCACAGGGGCAGTTCTGACAGTGGTGGAAAAAGTACTAAAATGTTTTACTTAAGTAAAAGTATCAATACTGAAATGTAGAAAAAAACCTACTCTGTCCGGAATCAAAATTGACTTGAGTAAAAGTACAAAGGTATTGGTGTCAAAATGTACTTAAAGTACCACAAGTAGAAAGTGCTCATTATGCAGAATGTCCCATTACACAAGTTTTCAAATGTGTAAATTGTATACAAATCTTTTGAATGTAGCAGATCTTCAAGCTCACAATGGGCATTGTGAGCTTGAAGATCGGCTATTTTTAAATGTTTATAGGACTAAAGTGGTTAATGTAGGCTATGTCTTGTAATAATAGTCAAAATCTACAAAGTAACTAGCAACTACAGTTTTCATACGATTTTAGTGGAGTAAAAGTACAATATTTGCCTCTGAGATGCAATGGAGTGCAAGTAAAAATATTGACAATTGGAAACAGTCCAGTAAAGTAAAAGCACCTCAAAATTGTACTTAAGCAAATTTACTTAGTTACTTTTTTTTCCACCTTATGCCTGCCTCATAGAAAGTCCACACGACACAACCCTCGAGTCGCGTCTCACATTTTCGATCCATGCGTGGTGTTGCACTGCCATCCAGTGGCCGCACCGCGTCATTGTCGACTCAAAGAGTTGGGTTTTTGAGGTCACTCAGATTTATTACAGTGACAGTAAAAGGCTGAACCAGTGCCCTTTTGCAGAGAGCCCTTTCCCTCCTCAGGCCTGAACTCACTAAAATAATGAAAGCCACAGCAAAGACCTGTCTGGCATCAGCAAGAATTGGCCAGACAAGGGGCTCCACTTGTTTTTTTTTTGTGCCCACCTTCAAGGTCACACTTCAAAAGATGATTGATTAAAATGATGATGAATCAGATCCCCGATGATGCCCGATATGGTGAAAAGAGACTTGAGAGTCATGCGTCAGCACTTTTGAATTATTTTATTTTCTTTCTGTATGGAAAGATTATCCACACACGTTCTTGTAAAACACTGCCAAAAAAAAGCGGCCCAAATCGGTTCAACTTAGTTCCACACATAAATAAAACGTCACTCTGTACGAGAGGCCACAAAACAAGAGAGTGAAAGTACTCTCAGGCGTTGCATCGAGACGGCATGCGATTTGTGCACGTTCCCTGTCTGACAAATTTAGTACAAAAACAGATATTCATATACAAAGGTAACAGTTGATAGCAGCACCCTCGACATTAGATAAAGCCTGTGCTGAGATGAATACAGTACATTCTCTCTTAAACCAGACATACCTGTCTGTATGTGGTCAAACCACAGAACACCCGGAGACGTCTTGTCATTTTGATTTCAACGGTGCTGCCCTGTCAGAAGAGATCTAAACCACGTGGTTCCCTAACCTCTTTCTGGATCAGGGCCCACTTGAACATCTAGAAAAGGGGTCTTCAACGTTTTCAGGCCAAGGACCCCCTAGCTGAGAGAGAGATGAAGCAGGGACCCCCTCTATATTGTATAAAATTGTGTTTCAGATAAACTTTTGCTGCTCTTTTTTCCATCACACCTATAACTCCAAAAATAGCCGATCTACAAGCTCACAGTTGTGAGCTTGTAGATCTGCTATTTTTGGCTAAAGTTCTCCTCAGAAAGGGGATACTAGGATTCAAGTGGTTAATGTAAAAAGAAAATCTTATCACACAAAGATTTGGCGGACCCCCTGTAGTAACTCTGAGGATTTGAAATGGGACATTTACTTAGGTAAAACATTTGAGTACTTTTTCCACCACTGACTGTCGCCAAGAACTTGTTCATGAGGAAACGGTTGAGTCTTGACCTGCTCTATGTGTAAAAATGTCATGAGGCAACTTCTGTGGCGATCTGGAGATCTACAAATACAATGGACTGGAGTGGAGTATTTGGAAAATAACAAAGAACAGTGGATGTTAGACCACGTGCTATGCTGAATTTAGAATCTCGCCAGCTTGTAGATCGGCTATTTGCAGCCTGCGGCGCCACCATTATGGCAAAGTATAAGCAGTGGTGTGAAGTAACTAAGTACATTTACTCAAGTACTGTACTTAAGTAACATTTTGAGGTATTTTGTACTTTACTGGAGTATTTCCAATTTTCAGTACTTTTACTTCTACTCCACTGCATCTCAGAGGCAAATATTGTACTTTTACTCCACTACGATTATTTGAAAACTTTAGTGTCTAGTTACTTTGCAGATATAAATCACTATATTATAAAACATACTGTACATTAACCACTTCAGCCCTATTTTATACCTAGGGCTAGGCTATTTGCCCTAACCTTAGTGGGGGAACATAGAACCCGGGGAACATAGGGATGACCCCATACTTTGTTTGTCTTGTCTAGGCTCTATATGGGTATGCGTGCTGTGACATCATCATCAAACCCGGAAGTTATGCAGGAATGCCTACTGAGTGTCAAAAAAATACTTTCTGGCCTTGACAGCCCATGCATCCAAACAGAAAAGTCATATCTGATTGCATTAAACAACATTAAACAATGTTAAACTCACTTTGCATGTTGCTTTGCCACTCGATGTGCCATTCACTTTAAGCATGCGCATACCCTCTATTCACAGCAGCCATATTGTGAAGACATTCACAGGTGTTACCAATGATACTAATGAAGGCTCTGTTCCATTCTGGTCAAACAGAGTCAGGGTGCTGGTATTGTGCATGTTGGCTCACTGGAAACACTCTGTTACACCAGTGTGGGTCTACAGTTGGGGTCCAGGGACCCTCATGGGCTTCCAGATGGCCCCTTACAGGTGTGTAACTCTGAGAGTGTACAAATGGAACCAAATGGACCCGTTCCATTTGTACACTCTCAAAGTTGTGGGGGTCGTGGAAACCACTGTGCTACACTAAATGGAACAGAGCCTTCATTAGTATCATTGGTAACACCTGTGAAGGAAGTGATAATATGGCTGCTGTGAATAGAGCCTTCATGACGTCATGTTCTTGCATTTTGAGCAAAACAAATTCCTGCATGTCCTACACACTGGCGATGAGCCGTGAACGACAAGGGGATTTTTCCACTTTATTCCATGGCTGTCAGACAGAGGGTTTGTTTTCGTCCCTCTGGACTTCATCCGCGTCGGATCTGAAAAATCCAGCAGGTGTTTGTGATAGTTTGTCACACTGTCTGACGCAAAAGGAATATCGCCATAACTGTATTGTCAAAGATACAGACACAGACATGCACGCGCAGGCACACAAACACACACACACACACACACACACACACACACACACACGCACACACACGCACAGCTACCAAACGGACACATTAGATGTCCATTAGAAGCACGTTTTGGGAGAGATAAGTCTATACTCATGTTTCCATCCAAATGTTGTGCAATCCTGGGCAAATGTTCCAATCAATTGTGTGTTTCCATCAACTGCAGTTTAATGAGGCCTGAAATGGCAATAGGTCCCCAATTTCAATCACTAGGGCAGTGACAAACAGAAGCAAAAGGGCTTTCCTTTTTTAGACACCTAAAAAAATATATTTAGGTGTTTTTTCCCCATCTCTAAGGCCTCCCATACATGAAATGGATTATTGTATACAAATATTCTACTGCAAAAATTGTGCAATCGATATATCTCTGCTGTCCGGCAGGAACCAGCTAACTAAGCAAAATGTTTTTAATACAATAATCCTAATTTCATGTATGGGAGGCCTTAGAGATGAGGACAAACAATGATGTGTTTGGTTCTACCTCCGGGTAGGGGTATCTCAAATCTTTTGGGGGCCATTGTCGCTAGCCTGCACCCTTCATCTCATCTCCTTCAACCCATTCCATCCGGGAAACGCATCTGTGTCATTTTAGATTTTTTTGGCTATTCAAAAATAGCAGACCTACAAGCTCATAGCTTATAGTGCGGCACCGAGTGCCGCACTATAAGCTTGTAGATCTGCTATTTTCTGGAAAAACGCTAAGATTTTAATACATATTTTAGCTAACATTTGTAAAATATGTTGTTCCAGGGACCCCCCAGAAGAAAAGATTTGAGTTACAAATGTACGCTTTAAAAAATATATATTCAAAGGTTTGCACACAATTCACGATTTTTTCAAAAATAGCAGATCTACAAGCTCATAGCGCGGCACTCTGTGCCGCGCTATGAGCTTGTAGATCTGCTATTTTTTAATAGCTCAAAGAAATCTAAAACGACAGATGCGTCCCCGGATTGAACGAGAACAACTTTTTTCCACCTCATCCCAAGCGTGAGAACATTATTAAAACATGATTAAAAAAAATGATATTTAAGTGTTTTCTTCAAATTCCTGTCATTTCCATACACGTCTTCTTCTCCTGCTCAGATGCAGACATTGCACACACATTAAAGCTACAATCTGTACGTTTTATGTCCGTCGTCAACCTCGACCGAGGGAGAGAGAGGTATAACCGCCATGATGTCTGAACTACAACAAAGATTGGCAGCGCATAGTGTCCGATCCAAATGCTGTCTTCTTAGGTCCTGTCCTGTCTTGACACCAGGGTCAAAATGTCTCAATGGAAGAGTAGGGAGACCACCTCCAACCTCTGCAGATGTACTATATTGTATTAAAATACTCCATAGAGATTGGTAAAAAAAAACAAAAACATTTGACTCTTTAAAATAAGTCCCGGATTGTGGCTTTAAGATTCATTGACTGATCCACATGTCTAGAAACAGCAGCGTAACGCTAAACCAGCAACTAAATCTATGAGCAATATATAAAAGAATGTTGCAGCCTGGATGTGATTAGAACCAGTGGTGGAAAGTAAGAAATTACATTTACTTAGGTACTGTACTTAAGTACAATGTTGAGGTATTTGTACTTTACTTGAGTATTTCCAATGTAATACTTTTACTTCTACTCCACTACATCTCGGATCCAAATATTGTACTTTTACTCCACTACATTTATTTAAAAAACTTTAGCTATACTAGTTACTTTGTAGATTTTGATTATTATTACAAAACATACATTAACCACTTCAGCCCTATATACATTTCGGCCATTTGAAAATAGCCGATCTACAAGCATTCTTGCAGAATCTGCGACGCATTGTGAGCTTGTAGATCGGCTATTTTCAAAAGACGTGCATACAGTTGAAAACTTGAAATGGGACATTCTGCATAATGAATACTTTTACTTTCAGTACTTTAAGTACATTTTGATGCCAAATCTTTTGTACTTCTACTCAAGTACATTTTAAAATTCCAGACTTTCACTGGCAATGGAGAATTTCCACATCGCAGTATTGATACTTTTACTTATAAGCACAAAACGTTAATACTTTCTCCACCACTGATTAGAACCCCACCCACCGACGCGACTGTCACCAAACCGCACTGAAGCCGACGCTCATCATGGGCGACGAGTGACGAGACGCACAGTAAGGAGACGTGGCTCTTGTTTGACAAGGCGCCCTAAACAGCTGCTCATTAGCTAACTTTGTCAGTGCGGAATGAAGTCGACACTGAAGGTATAATAAAAGGATGTTTGTGGGGGGGGGGGGGGGGGGGGGGGTGCGTCTTTTCCTTCTGTAGACGGCCCGTCCCTTTTTTTTTTTTTTACTGATGTGACGCTAATGGAACCCGGTGGAGGATCTTCAAACAGAAGAGCCATTCCGCCATCGTATTGCTTTGTCAGTCGTCCCGGCTCGTCACAAAACAGTGTGGGAGAAAGAGACAGTAGTAGAGAGACAGAGGGGAGGGGGGGGAGACGGAAAAGCTCGACTAGAGAGCGCTGAAAGCCCCGTGGACAGCTATGTACACATTTAGAATGGATTACAACTTAAGCCAGGGGTCTTCAACAGGGGGTCCGGGACCCCTAGGGGGTCCTCAGAGTTACTGCAGGGGGTCCGCCAAATCTTTGTGTGATAAGATTATTTTTTTTACATGAACCACTTGAATCCTAGCATCCCTTTTCTGAGGAGAACTTTAGCCAAAAATAGCCGATCTTCAAGCTCACAACGCCTCGCGCTGCGAGGCGTTGTGAGCTTGTAGATCGGCTATTTTTGGAGTTATAGGTGTAGAGGGGAAAAAAGAGCAGCAAAATTTTATCTGAAACACAATTTTATACAATATAGAGGGGGTCCCTCCCTGCTTCATCTCTCTCTCAGCTAGGGGGTCCTCGGCCTGAAAACGTTGAAGACCCCTGACTTAAAACTGTACTCCGTCTTCTCCATCTTCTTCTAGAGAAGGCGTCTGGTGTTTTCCCGTCGTGTGGGAGCTTCTCTCTGAAGCCATTTCTTCGCCCATTTCCTCCCTCCCCCGCACTCTTTTACAGCTCGTCGCGGACGGTTCGGAGCCGCCGCCGCCGCCGCCACCGCGGGTGGCTCGTGACGTAGTCGGCCGCTTCCAGCACCACGCGCATGAACTCCTCCACCTCAAAGGAGTAGTTGGTGAACTTGGGATGGTCCCCCAGGGTGGGGTGGTGTCCCTGTGAGGAAAACAGGGGGGGGCAGGGGGGAGCATATAAGGTGAACTTGTGAAATCTAGGATAAAACACGAGAAAATATAAATAACCGTGGGGGACGGAGACTGTTGTTGTGTGAAAGGAGGCAGGAACAGCACAGGCATCAAGGACTGTCCCAATTAGAGGCGGTGGTGTGAAGTAACTAAGTACATTTACTCAAGTACTGTACTCAAAAGTACAATTTTGAGGTATTTCTACTTTACTGGAGGGTTTCCAATTTTCAGTACTTTTGCTTCTACTCCACTACATCTAAAGAGGCAAATATTGTACTTTTACTCCACTACAATTATTAGAAAACTTGAGTTACTAGTTACTTTGTAGATTTTGATTGTTATTACGAAACATACATTAACCACTTCAGCCCTATATACATTTCGGCCATTTGAAAATAGCCGATCTACAATCTCACAATGCGTCGCGATGCGACGCATTGTGAGATTGTAGATCGGCTATTTTCAAATGATTTTCATACATTTCAAAACTGGGTAATGGGACATTCTGCATTTTACTTTTGGTACTTTAAGTACATTTTGATGCCTACATTTTGAATTCTGGACTAATACTTGCAACAGAGTCTTTCTATATTGCAGTATTGATCCTTTTACTTTTTAGTACTTTTCCCAC
The DNA here is from genome assembly GCF_963454915.1 of Gymnoscopelus microlampas. Lineage (NCBI taxonomy): Eukaryota > Metazoa > Chordata > Actinopteri > Myctophiformes > Myctophidae > Gymnoscopelus > Gymnoscopelus microlampas. Next base: position 7,618,096 of record NC_139944.1, read on the forward strand.
CACTGATTAGAGGTTAGTGTAAAACGTGCTCCGGTCCCTTCATTGGGCTGATTGAAGGCGTATGTTTCATGGTAGTTTATGTCCCACAATTCTTTGTGAACATTAACGTCACGTATCACTACATGTGTTTTTTTCAACCAAATAGTCAAACATGTTTTGTGAAACAATAATTAGCAGAGATGTTCGTGTTTTATAAGATTTTCAACAGGTCAGAGACATTGTATATCCATTATAATCCATGGTCGGATCATGTGTATAAACAAACACGATCCATGTACCAACCCTTAAAGGGTTACGTTTTCAGAGGCAAGTTGTGGTGAGGTAGTTTTCACCCGCGCAGCCAGGCTGAAGGCACCATATCCGGCAATAATGAACGTAAATCCCAACCCCCCCCCCCCCCCCCCCTGGCCACAGAACATTTATATATATAATGATCGCGTGTCAGACCGTTGGTAAACACAAAGGGGATAACTGTTCGTCGTCCAGAGAAAAGGAAATATAACCGGAGCTTTCCTTTCGTTTTTATACCATGTGAAAACCACGATGTCTTAGCCAAAACCAGGGCAAAACCAGTTAACTCAAGATAAAAACGGAAACAGGAAAGTATCATGTCAGTAGGTCAGTATCATGTCAGTATCATGGTCAGTATCACGGTCAGTATCATGGTCAGTATCATGGTCAGTATCATGTCAGTATCATGGTCAGTATCATGGTCAGAATCATGGTCAGTATCACGGTCAGTATCATGGTCAGTATCACGGTCAGTATCATGGTCAGTATCATGGTCAGTATCATGTCAGTATCATGGTCAGTATCATGGTCAGTATCACGGTCAGTATCATGGTCAGTATCATGGTCAGTATCATGGTCAGTATCATGTCAGTATCATGGTCAGTATCATGTCAGTATCATGGTCAGTATCATGGTCAGTATCATGGTCAGTATCATGGTCAGTATCATGGTCAGTATCATGGTCAGTATCATGTCAGTATCATGGTCAGTATCATGGTCAGTATCATGGTCAGTATCATGTCAGTATCATGGTCAGTATCATGGTCAGTATCATGGTCAGTATCATGTCAGTATCATGGTCAGTATCATGGTCAGTATCACGGTCAGTATCATGTCAGTATCATGGTCAGTATCACAGTCAGTATCATGGTCAGTATCATGTTAGTAGGTCAGTATCATGTCAGTAGGTCAGTATCATGGTCAGTATCATGGTCAGTATCATGGTCACTATCATGTCAGTATCATGTCAGTATCATGTCAGTATCATGTCAGTGTCATGGTCAGTATCATGGTCAGTATCATGTCAGTATCATGGTCAGTATCATGTCAGTAGGTCAGTATCATGGTCAGTATCATGTCAGTATCATGGTCAGTATCATGTCAGTAGGTCAGTATCATGGTCAGTATCATGGTCAGTATCATGTCAGTATCATGGTCAGTATCATGGTCAGTATTATGTCAGTATCATGGTCAGTATCATGGTCAGTATTATGGTCAGTATCATGGTCAGTATCATGGTCAGTATCATGGTCAGTGTCATGGTCAGTATCATGTCAGTATCATGTCAGTATCATGGTCAGTATCATGTCAGTATCATGTCAGTATCATGGTCAGTACCATGTCAGTGTCATGGTCAGTATCATGGTCAGTACCATGTCAGTGTCATGGTCAGTATCATGGTAGTATCATGTCAGTATCATGTCAGTATCATGTCAGTATCATGTCAGTGTCATGGTCAGTATCATGGTCAGTATCATGTCAGTGTCATGGTCAGTATCATGGTCAGTATCATGGTCAGTATCATGTCAGTATCATGTCAGTATCATGGTCAGTATCATGTCAGTATCATGTCAGTATCATGGTCAGTATCATGGTCAGTGTCATGGTCAGTGTCATGGTCAGTATCATGGTCAGTATCATGGTCAGTATCATGTCAGTATCATGGTAGTATCATGTCAGTATCATGTCAGTATCATGGTCAGTATCATGTCAGTATCATGTCAGTATCATGTCAGTGTCATGGTCAGTATCATGGTCAGTATCATGTCAGTGTCATGGTCAGTATCATGGTCAGTATCATGGTCAGTATCATGTCAGTATCATGTCAGTATCATGGTCAGTATCATGTCAGTATCATGGTCAGTATCATGTCAGTGTCATGGTCAGTATCGAGTCAGTATCATGTCAGTATCATGTCAGTATCATGGTAATATACATGGTAGTGTAGACCCTGGGCCGAGCTGGATGTACCTGTGGCGGATTCAAAAAAGAATACTGGACTGGAAAGGTACTCAAGAAAAAAAAGAAATCTTCTTGGGAAACTTCTGTCTAATTCTGATTTATTTTCAGGTACCTCCAAAGAAAAAAAAGAATGTTGCTTTTTGAAGGACAGTGACTAATCAGGCAGTGAGGCAGCAGGCAGCTGCCTTCCTCTTAAGACACTCACACAGACAGAGTGTGTGTGTCTGTGCTTTCAGCTGGCCTGCTCAGCGTTTGATCTCTAACGATGTCTGTGTGTTATTGTTTGTGTTTGCATGCGAGTGTCTAGAACACATTTTCATCAAAGTCAAAATAGGCAGTCTTTTCACAATGGCACACGCACACGGGTGTGTATGTGTGTGTGTGTGTGTGTGTTTGTTTGTTACAAAATAAAATACTCTTTAAGAGTTAAATCTTTTAGGATTTCGCTGTGTATGAACACTTCTATCTTTGTGTGTAACATGTATGTACTGTACTGTGTGCATGTTTGTGTGTAAACAGTACGTGTTATGTGCGTGTTTGTGTGCACCCTGCATGTACTGTGTGCATGTCCGTGTGTAACCAGTATGCACCGTGTGCAGTAAACCCATTGAGACCTGGAACGCATCTGTGTCATTTTAGATTTCTTTGGCTATTCAAAAATAGCAGATATACAAGCTCATAGCGCGGCACCGAGTGCCGCGCTATGAGCTTGTAGATCTGCTATTTTTGAAAAATCTTGAAAAACATTTTTTTTTTTTTTTCAAAAAAACTGTTAGGATTTAGAAAACATTTTTAAGAATGGCCTCTGGTCTTAATGGGTTAATTGTTGAGGTTCTATGGGGCTAATGGTGTAGCCGTATGGAGTGGCCAGAGGAGAGGAGATTCCCCCTTACCTTGTCCTGCGGGACCACTTTGTCCATTTTCTGCCAAGTCACGTATCGGATGCCCCGCAGCCGAGCCAGATCTCGATAGCAGCTCTCGTCCTGACAATTATATCTGGGAGGGACAGCAGACACTTTTATCTATCTCTTTTCCTCATCTCGTCTCGCTGTCTCTTTTTTCTGCTTACTGCTTACACATTTTCTCTTTCTCTCTCTTTCTACTTCTGTCAGGCACACGCACACACACACACACACACACACACACACACACACACACACACACACACACACACACACACACACACACACACACACACACACGTTTGTATTGGTATACTTGTGAGGACAATATTTTCTTAATTCTCTAAATATATATATATACTATTTTTTATTATGAAATAACCATGGTCCTCACAATGTCTATTTCTCAAGTTCTACTCTATTAATGAGGTCCTCACAAGTATAGTCTCACACACACACACACACACACACACACACACACACACACACACACACACACACACACACACACACACACACACACACACACACACACACACACACACACACACACACACACACACACACACACACACACAGTACAGGTGCAACTGCTTACATGCGCACCCACATACACACACACTCCAATCATCCACACACATGCACTCCACCCAAGAAAGCACAGCCAGGTGTGATGAATTCCTGGTTAATTGGGCAGTCAAGTGGCTGAGAACAGCATGCTGCAAAGCCCATGTTGCACTCTCTGTTTCACACAATCACACAAACAGAGAGACACATGCACGCACACGCACACACACACACACACACACACACACACACACACACACACACACACACACACACACACACACACACACACACACACACGTGTAGACAGAGAACGGGAGGTGTCGCTCACAGCTCAAAAAGGACGGCCCAATCAGGAAGGAAGAGCAGATGCGTGAGGCCCGCCCCGTGCATCCCGATGAAGATGTCCGAGTTGTGGGTGATCTTCAGCTGCTCCAAGAATGGAACGTCCCTGAGCGGACAGTGGACACAGAGAGCCAGACAATACAGTGTCATCAACCCTCCTCAAGCGCAACAATCCTCGGTATATTAACCCATTAAGTTTTTTGAAAAAAAAAAGAAAAAAAAAAAGTTTCAAGATTTTTCAAAAATAGCAGATATACAAGCTCATAGCGCGGCACTCGGTGCCGCGCTATGAGCTTGTATATCTGCTATTTTTGAATAGCCAAATAAATCTAAAGTGACACAGATGCGTTCCAGGTCTTAATGGGTTGGAAAACCAATTTGGTTCCATTTGTTAATGCTGAGCTACTGGACATTAACACATTCCCTGCCATTGACAGAGATTTCCGTCAATTAAAAAAAAACTCGGATTTCTTCTTTTTTTGATGAAAAATGTTTTAATTCAACTGCCGATTACAACAGAACGGACGTTCGCGGTAAAACTCTTTTTTGTTCCGGTGGATAGACGAGACCCACCCCCTCCCCCCAGACGGCCTTGGTTTACATCCGTGTCCACATCGTGGCTCTCAGTGGACCGTCAAAATAAGGTAAAAACGCTGGCAGCAGCGAATGAATGAATGAATGAATGAATACCTGGCAGAGAATGTGTTGACACCACATTTTGCTGTGTACACTGTTCAAATCATGAGTGTCGATTCAAGGTCTCAATTACAGTAACACGTGTACAGACTACACATTTGCTGTGTAGTCCTTTCCGCAAAACCAAAAACTTCAAGGGTTTCGGTCAAACATAAGCACCAGAAGCTGTAAGCGACTGACAGTTAACGCGTGGAGAGTAACATTTGTAAACTTTTGAACAATGGGCATCAACCACTAGGAAAGAAGTGCATGATTGACCCCCATTGGCAGGCATTGCGCTTGCAGTTGTCGTAACCCATTACGACCTGAAGCCGATTCTACTAATGTCTTCTAAATCCCAACAATATTCTGATACAACTATATCTGTTTCTATAATGTTTCTATATCAGTGGTTCTCAAACTTTTTCATGTCAAGGACCCCCAAAATGATATGTAGGGGCCGCCGACCCCCATCTCAAAATATGTTGTTCCAGGGACCCCCCAGAAGCAAAGATTTGAGTTACAAATGTTCACTTTAAAACAATATATATTCAAAGATTTGCACACATCAAAAATAGCAGATATACAGAGCTATTTTTGAATAGCCAAAGTGTAAAATAATGCTTTTTTTGCTCAAATCAAAACATGAGGCACAGATGCGTTCCAGGTCTTAAAGGCTTTTAAGTGAGCAAACCACTCCAACTGAAGTCCACAGAAACCACACACCAGAAAACCGGCACTGCCACACAAGTGGAACGTGGTACGCGCTCGATGCACGTGTTGGCTACTCCCCTTCAGACGCTATAGGCAAGGTGTGACCATACCCTCAGCTATTTGAGAAGATAAAGAGGTGGTGCCATGGTTTTGCACTTTTTCTGTTTTTCATGTGTCTATGAGGTTGATAGAACTTCTTTAAGCCCCCTGGTGGTGTTTTTATGGTGTTTTATGTCTTCTCTGACTATTTTGAGTTTCTACCTGGAGGCTGAAACCTTGAGGGTCAAACGTGCCAATAGAGAAACAGCGCTTTAGTGACATAGTAAAAATATACCCTCCCCCTCATTATCATAACACAACAGGTGTGGGCATGAGGAGGAGGAGGGACTAGGACAGGTGGGTGGCGCTAAGGTGGTGGAGGAACCAGGTATACTTAATGAACTGGAGGCGTGTCCACATAAAAACATAATTTTAACAATTTCTGTACACTTTTTCGAAGAAAAAAAATCCTCCTAGTATAACCATAATACCTGATGATTATGTTTTAGGGGGGGAAAAAAATCACTGAAAATCACGGCACCCCGTCTTTAACAAACGCCCACCCTCTCTCCGCTGTAACGTCCTAACAGCAGCTGACCAAAGTTGAGCAAACATGAAGTCGAAACCGTCTTCAAAGTCGAATCCTTTCGTCGAATCCGTTCATATCGGTCCCCACCTCATTGTGGCACCTCGGGGGGACCCCCTGCTGTCAGAAAGACAGGCCGGAGCTATTCAACTCACTTGTACTTGTAGTCCACCACGTTGACCTCCAGTAGAGGCACGGTCTTGAGGGCGTTCACCATCTGTAAATCGACGACAGCGAAAACGTCTCGTCTGATCAATGAGAGGACAAACTAATGTGGACATCAGCCATATACATCACAAGGGCCCCTCCCCCTTTCCCCACCCCCCGCTGTTTATGGCAAATAAGAGTTTAAACGGGCACTTAACCCTTTAAGACCGGGAACGCATATGTGTGTCGTTTTTACTATTTCTTTGGCTATTCAAAAATAGCAGATCTACAAGTGAACTTGTAGATCTGCTATTTTTTGAAAAATTGTGAAAATGTGTGCAAATCTTTGAATATATATTTTCTAAAGCAAACACTTTTAACTCTGTTACAACTTCTGGGGGTCCCTGAAGCATAATATTGTGAGATGGGGGTCCACGGGCCAAATACATATCATTTTGAGAACCACTGATAGTATAGCAACATTAGCTAGGATTTAGAATACAGTACATTTGTAGAATCCCCAGAAGCAAAGATTTGAGTTACAAATGTTCACTTTAAAAACATATACATATTGAAAGACCCACGATTTTCCACGATCCTTCCAAAAAAATTGCAGATCTGCAAGCTCGTAGCGCGGCACTCGGTGCCACGCTACGAGCTTGTATATCTGCTATTTTTTAATAGCCCAAAAATAAATCTAAAAATGACGTTCCCGGCGTTCCCGGTTTGAATGGCTTAAGAGAGGAGGGCAGTAAATCAATGTTCAGAAGGGTGGAGAGGACGAACCGAGAGAGATAGCAAGAGAAAAGACAACGTTCTCTAAAAGGGAAGGAATACAGATGAGCTGGGGTAGAAAGCAGGATGAGAGATGAGAGAAGAAGAGAGACGGAGGGGAATCCCATGAGATGGGAGAGAGAGACTCACAAAGAGAGACGGGGACAGCGCGGAGAAAAAACGAGAAAACGATAGAGATGGAAAGAGACTCACCTCCGCTTGGTTTAATATTCGTCGGTATTCCGTGCTGCGAGCGAGCAGGGTGACACGAACACGCCCCTCCTGAAAACAGCAATGAGCCCAATAATCAATCAGCCAAGGACAAGAGGAAGATGGCTGGCAAAGCGCCACGCTCCTTCACAACAATTACAAAACTTCTTGCGACCCCCTCGCCATGCAGGCACAGAGATGACTCGTTCACCCACTTTATAATCAATGGGAACTTCACTTTTAAAAATACTTCACGTCTACTTTTCTGTGCACGAAGAGAGTTTAAGCTGTTGATTGATTCAATATTTAGATATTGAATCAAAAAGTCCCTCCTATATAAGCCCATTCGACTTCCAACTCATTTTTGGTTTGTTATTTTCACTATGTTCATTTTCTGTCATGTAGCGTTGCATCAAGGAGTCCTGCAAGTCCATGCACGACGCGACGTGTGGTCAGCTTGTAAATCTGCTATCTTCAAGAGGTGGTGCCATGGTTTTGCACTTTTTCCGTTTTTCATGTGTCTATGAGGTTGATAGAACTTCATTAAGCCCCCTGGTGGTGTTTTTATGGTGTTTTATGTCTTCTCTGACTATTTTGAGTTTCTACCTGGAGGCTGAAACCTTGAGGGTCAAACGTGCCAATAGAAAAACAGCCCTTGAGTGACATAGTAAAAACATACCCTCCCCCTCATTATCATAACACAACAGGTGTGGCCATGAGGAGGAGGGACTAGGACAGGTGGGTGGTGCTAAGGTGGTGGAGGAGGTGCTAAGGTGAGAACCAGGTATACTTAATGAACTGGAGGCGTGTCCACATAAAATATAATTTTAACATTTTCTGTACACTTTTTTGAAAAAAATATTCCTCCTAGTATAACCATAATACCTGATGATTATGTTTTTTCACTATTCATCGTCCAACAAAGTACCGGTATATAGGGTCCAGTCTAAACTGACCGCAGTGGGATTAAAAATAAATATATACACGAGGATTGTTTATGTGCCGTTTTAAACTGTGCACATTGAAACGTCACATAATCACAACATAGAGACTCATACTTTGTTTTTACGTGTCACAGCTTTCGCTATAAGACGCATGTGTTTGTGGCATTTGGAAGTAAACAATAAGGATGACATGCCACACTATACGGACACTATTACATTTAAAACCATTCCTCACAGAATCAACCATGTGTAAAATACCCTAGTAAAAGCTGTGAGCATAATATATTCAACAAAGACCTAATGTCCCCCCCTATTCTAATACTAATAATACAAGTATTGAAGAGATGCCATGCTGTAATTCGGACTGGAGCATAATATGAAAGGGAAGGCGATAGGGGTAGACGAACAGAGGACAATGGAAGAGAGGAACAGTGTGAGTGTCTGGCTGTGTGCCATTAACCCATTTAGACTGGGAAATAATCTGTCATATTTTTTTATTTCTTTGGCTATTCAAAAATAGCAGATATACGTATATATAAGCTCATAGCACGCCGATTTTTGAAAATTCTACAAATGTTGTCTAAAACGGCTTTTTGAAAATATATATCAGTGGTTCTCAAATGTTTTCATGTCAAGGACCCCTAAAATGATACGTATTTAGCCGCGGACCCCCATCTCAAAATATTTTGTTCCAGGGACCCCCATGAAGCAAAGATTTGAATTAAAAATGTTTTATTTTCAAAGATTTGCACACATTTCCCAAAAAATAGCAGATCCACAAGCTCATAGTGCGCAACTCAGTGCCGCGCTACGAGCTTGTATATCTGCTATTTTGTAAGTATAAAACAATAGTTTACGTGGTTACACAGATGCGTTCCCGGTGTTAATGGGTTAATCCAGCGATGAAAGGAAGCACGGGGGAGAGGGTCAGGGCCAGGAAGACCTCTCGTTCAGCAAGCCGTGGCCCGCTATCGCTATAGCAGCCCTGCATCTATGGCTGGAAAGCCTCTTAGCATATATCCAGCGAGGGCCATGAATACCCAATGAGCTATTCCATAGGATGGGAGAAGTTATCGGGGCTTCGCCCGGTCATAAAGATACAGTCGAGCAATTGAAGTGCCGCGCCGTAAAACACGGGCAACACCTGTGATGCGTGCACTGGTGTTATATAGACCAGGAGAGTTGCAGACGGAGGTGCGGAGGAGACGAAACGAGGAGGAGAGGTGGACGTGTGCTTACACAGTATGTGTATAAATATGTGCCTGTACGCTTTTCCCCGCTTACTGCTCGTCGGTAATTCACGTCAGCGGCCCGCCATATACCCCTCCGTCTGGCCTGCGAACCGAGAATTCCGCGTTTTGATCGTGGCTCATAAAACTGCTCCCCCCGTCCCGTCTCTTCGTGTTATGCATATGGGGCTTGCGGTCGTTACTGTTACAGGTATCCGCCACTGAGCCACAATGTGCTTGGCTGATGCATAATAAATGTATTAACCCATTAAAGCCGGGAACTGTCATTTTTAGATTTCTTTGGGCTATTTTTTTTTAAATGTGTGCAAATGTTTGAATATATATATATATATTTAAAGCAAACATTTTGAACTCAAATCTCTGCTTCTGGGGGATTCTACAAATGTCTTCTAAATCCAGTTTTTTTTTTATGTATGCTGCTATAATCAGTGGTTCTCAAACTTTTTCATGTCAAGGAAAGACCACCCAAAATGATATGTATTTGGCCGCGGACCATCATCTCAAAATATTTTGTTCCAGGGACCCCCCCAGAAGTTGTAACAGAGTTAAAAATGTTCGCTTTAAAACATATATATTCAAAGATTTGCACACATATTCTCGATTTTTCAAAAAATGTCAGATCTACAAGCTCATAGGTGGTGCGCTATGAGCTTGTAGATCTGCAATTTTTGAATAGCCAAAGAAATCTTAAAATGACACAGATGCGTTCTCGGTCTTAAATGGTTAAACATACACCCAATCTGTGCAGTGTGGATATGGCATCTCCTTGCCAGCTCGTGGGGCAGCAGAAGACGCTGCAGAACAGGGCTGCAGACGCAACAGAGCTCATCCGGCATGTAGTAAACTACCACAGCAATGGAGCCCAAAGGACAGCTTTCACAATTTTAACCACTTAAACCCTATATAATGTGTTACGACATGTTATGAGCTTGTAGATTGGCTATTTTCGACAAATGTTCACCTGTTTGAGCTTAGCCTCGTGTCGCGAGACGAACAGAGATCTCTGCCTACAGATGCAACTGGTGACATCTCGAAGTTCAGTGAAGAGGCTAAATAATTTAAGATGCAGAAATCACAACAATCTTTTTAATGGCCTAGATTGAAAATATAATTGCACTACACGTCATAGTCTTTGACAGCAGATTATCAACCACGAGCTTTAAGATTGAAGATTGTCGATGCTCTTGGATTTAACATGCCACGAGTTATTGGAATAATGAAGCCTGGGTTTCATTTCCAGTCAGGGAAAATAGGGTTCTGGGTTCCTTGTGTGTACTTTTAACTCTTTTAACTGCAGTGCTGTCAAACAACCTCAATGCAATTGAGTTTAGCAGATTACAGCAATATTTTGGGGAAATTGTTCAAATTGTGATACAAGCGGGACATTTGGTACAAATCATCTTTGGACATCACTCGATGTAGGAAACTGGGCGACTTGTAAATCAAAGATGGCAGACATGTTTTTCAAGATGGCCGCCAAAATTAGACTGTTTTTGCATTTAAGCATATCATTATACTTTTGTGAGGTCAATCACCAAATCACTAATTCCACTCCCACAGTATGTTTTTCCAATAGGAGTTACCGCTTGTAACCAGTGCTTAATTTGTAAATTATTAGGTGCCGGAACTCATGAACCCACCAGTCTTGCTTGGATGAGTTGACCCAGAAGAATGTTCATGCCAATTGAACGTCAAAATAAACGTGTTCTTATCATCTGCTCTACTTTTAAATAAATACATTTTAAACTTTTTTTGTGTGTGGAGCTCTCTTTGATGCCCAGTAAGGGAAAAGGGCGTTATATTTCCTAACATGTGGGGAGCTCTTTAAACTACGGCCAAAAACTCTCAATGCACTTGGATTGAACATATGCCATGACCTAAAGTCAGTGGTGTTTTGGTCACTACACGGGACACCACAGCGTTGCACTGGTAAATAGGCTCTATGCACAGCAGCCATATTGTGAAGACATTCACAGGTGTTACCAATGATACTAATGAAGGCTCTGTTCCATTCTGGTCAAACAGAGTCAGGGTGCTGATATTGTGCATGTTGGCTCACTGGAAACACTCTGCTACACCAGTGGGTCTAAAATGGGGGTCCAGGGACCCTCATGGTTCCTTGGGGGGGTTCCAAATGTCCCCTTACGGGTGTGTAACTCTGAGAGTGTACAAATGGAACCAAATGGACCGGTAAGTTATGGGGGTCGTGGAAATTAAAAGTCTGAAAACCACTGTGTACACGAAATGGAACAGAGCCTTCATTGGTATCATTGGTAACACCTGTTAAAGACGGGGTGCCGTGATTTTCAGTGATTTTCCCCCCCTAAAACATAATCATCAGGTATTATGGTTTTACTAGGAGGAAGATTTTTTTTCAAAAAAGTGTACAGAAAGTGTTAAAATTATGTTTTTATGTGGGCACTCCTCCAGTTCATTAAGTATACCTGGTTCTCACCTTAGCACCTCCTCCACCACCTTAGCACCACCCACCTGTCCTAGTCCCTCCTCCTCCTCATGCCCACACCTGTTGTGTTATGATAATGAGGGGGAGGGTCTATTTTTACTGTGTCATTAAATGCCTGTTTTTCTTTTGGCATGTTTGACCCTCAAGGTTTCAGCCTCCAGGAAGAAACTCAAAATAGTCAGAGAAGACATAAAACACTATCAACGTCATAGACACATGAAAAACAGAAAAAGTGCAAAACCATGGCACCACCTCTTTAAGAAAGTGAAAATATGCCCCCCCCCGCCCCCCCCCCCCCCAGGTTTACAAGTGAGTGTGACAATGTATTCTCACTCCTCCCTACACAGTAAGCAACACAGCATCTTGGCTTCAGTAGCCGCTGCTGCCAGTATCCTATTTGCACGCAGCAATGCCTCAGCCACCGTCGAAGAAGAGAAAGATACTCGTTCAAAGCAAGCTTTTAGTTTCAGCTCCTATAATTCACGGCATTCCTTGAATTTGTATTAGTTTAAAAAGACTAAAACTCACCTTAAAAACATTTCCCATACAAACATGTTTCCTACGTTAGAGTAAAATAAAACGCGCGCAATGTGCGCGTGCCGGGGGGAAAAAATCACCAATACAAAATGGACTTGTACAAAATGCCCCTACATGTCATAGTCTTTGACAGCAGATTGTGCTTTCTAAGGAGCATGTCCCTGATGTTCTAGTGGCGATTCTAGTTGAAGATTATCAATGCTCTTGGATTTAACATACCACAAGCTCTAGGATTGGAATAAACAAATTCAAAATCACAAGCATATTTAGCCCGAATTCTATGAATACATGTCTATGTCATAGTAAATTAGTTGAGAGCAGACCTGCTTTCTCAAGACTAGACCACTAGATGGTCTAGTCTCTAGTGGCTAGGATTTGGAGTTCTCACCGTCACAGCCCGGCCTCAAATCCTGGTCAGGGAAAATCGGAATCGGGGTTCCTCGTGTACACTGAGCTCTTTAAACTACTGTCAAACAACCTCTATGTACTTGAGTTTAGCATATTTCCTGAGCTGGAGCGTTGAAGTAAATACATTTGAAACACATAATCTAAATCTTTGTTTATCAGCCTGAATTGAAAATGTTATTGTACAAACTGCCCTAGGATTGACAGCAGATGCTGCTTACAAGACCCTGATGGTCTAGTGGCTAGGGTTTCGGCGCTCTCACCACTACGACCTGGGTTCGATTCCCGGTCAGGGAAATCGGAAAAAATATTTCTAACTACAGCATTGAAATAAACAAATATTAAACGCATCAAATCATAAGTGTGTTCTGATTGGCCAGAAAGGGAAATTGACTACACTTTCCATACATATCATATTGGCTTTGCAGGTAGTGCTTTCTGGGCAGCATGTCCCTGATGGTTTACTCTAGTCTAGTGTCTAGGATTCGGTGCTTTCACTGCTGTGACCAGGGAAAACATGATTATGTTTGAGGTTTGCCGATGTGAACGATATGCCATTAGCTACAGCATTGGAATAAACATATGAAATGCATTAAATCACTAGTACCATTGTATCCGCCTGACTTGGAAAAGAAAATGTGTACAAAATGCCCTACATGTCATAGTCATAGGGTGCAGATTGTTTTTTTCTACAAAACATGTACTTGATGGTCTAGTCCAGGGGTGGGCAACTTTGATGATGGAGAGGGCCACTATATTTCCACATTCACTCCAGAGGGTTACATTGCATATACAGTACAGAAATCTCTTATCTCCGTATTTTAACTTCTTTCGTAAATGAATGCCGTACTTAGCCATTCTATGTCACACAAAAGTAGCAAAAATAGCCGATCTACATGCTCAAAACGCATCGCAATAAGATTTGAGCTTATAGACCTGCTATTTTTGCTATTTTTGAATTGGAATCCAGATTTTTTTTTTGCTATTTTTGAATTGGAATCCTGAAAAGAAACATTTTAATTTAATTTCAAATGCATTTAGTTATACTTATGTTGACTTTTTGAACATAAATACAAATACATTGGACATAAGAATTGTAATACTAGTCATTAAGCTACTAATACTGTATAGACTGAAGTCCTTAAAGCGGGTCATATTTGCATGTTTGGAATTGTAACAGCTGAAATCAATAATATATCAGTATTCCGATATTAACCTGCGGGTCGCATTAAGTGAAGGTGGGGGCCGCATGTGGCCCCCGGGCCACCAGTTGCCCATATATGGTCTAGTCAGTGGCTATAGGATTTGGCTCCCTCACCGCCGCGGCCTGGGTTTGATTCCCCGGTCAGGGAGAAATGTAATTATGGTTCCTTGTGTATTGAGCTGTACTAAGAAGCCACATAATTACTGTAGGGTGTTCCTCTTACCTTTGGTCCCCTCTGTGGGATGTTGAGGCGATGGAGGACATGCTGGGAGAAAGCCCTGAACATCCCTTCACTGTAACAGTCTGAGATCTGGCATCAGCACACCACAGAAAAAAGGTTATACGCACGCACGCACGCGCACGCACATGTTTGTATTAATATACTTGTGAGGACATCAACGCTTTAAGACAGCCATTTTATGAATGTCATTTAAAAAAAATATATATATATTTTTTTGTAATTAAAGTATTTATTCTTTTTCCAACAAATAAACATGACAAAACATAACAGACAAAACCAACAACACAACAAAAAATGGCAATATATATATATTTAAAAAATATATATATATTGCCATTTTTTACCGTAAGCCTAAAGCCTAAAAACAGCAGATCTACAAGCCCACGTTGTGGGCTTATAGATCGGCTGTTTTTCGGTGCACGACACTGGCGCACAACTAAGTATAAATCATGTTTAACTCTAATTCCAATCCCTAAACCTAACCTCTAAATGTCTAATCCTAACCTGAATGTTTTTCAAACTGAAAAGGTATCTCTAAAAATGTTTTTTGAAACTATAAAACAACCAGGAAAACGGTCCTCACAATGTCTATTTCTTCAAATTCTACTATACTTGGTCCTCGCAAGTATAGTAATATAAACACACACACACAGACACACACACACACACACACACACACACACACACACACACACACACACACACACACACACACACACACACACACACACACACACACACACACACACACACACACACACACACACACACAAGCCCAATTCACCATCCATCCGTCTATCACGAGCAACAGTTCCAGATTTCCCTCTCCCGAGCTACATTAGCCGTTTAATCCTGGGGGGATCCCAAGGCATTCCAATGGCAGCGTGCAGATATAATCCCCCCATCATCTGGTACTTGGTCTGCCCCGTTGGCCTCCTCCCAGTGGGACGTGGCCAGAGGACCTCCCTATAGGGAGACGCCCAACAAGCATCCGTACTAGATGCCCAAAGTTACCACCTTCACTGGCTCCATTCCAAGTGAAGGAGCAGCGGGCCCCAGCCCCCCCCCATCTGATGAAACTCATTTGGGCCCAATTCACCTCCAATCTAATCAATTTAGAACTGGGGTCTTCAACAGGCGGTCCCGGGTCCACCTAGGGGGTCCTCAGACTTACTTCAGGGTCGGCGGCCAAATCTTTGTGTGAAAGGAATTTGTTTCGTTTTTTTTACATTAACCACTTGCATCCCTATTCTGAGCGGAACATTAGCCCGAAAATAGCAGATCTACAAGCTCACAACGCCTTGCGGCGAGCTTGTAGATCGGCTATTTTCTACACCAAAGAGGTTTGGTGTAGAAGGAAAAAAAGAGCAGACCAAGTACAGAGCCAAAGGTAAAGTTTATAAGGGTTTAAATGTCTGAACATACACGTTAACATGAATCCAACATGTTAATAATTTCAAACACCGATGACAGTGCTGTCAAACAAGTCTATGAAACTGTCTACGAAATCTATGAAAAAAAGTTGAATCTGCAATGGGAGTCCCTGCTTCATCTCTCTCTCTCTGGTAAGCGGTCCTTGGTCTGAAAAACGTTGAAGACCCCTGATTTAGAACATTGTTCAACGCGCCGTATTAACCGATTTAGACCGGGAACGCATCTGTGTCATTTATTCTTTGGGCCATTCAAAAAACAGCAGATCTACAAGCTCATAGCGTGGCACCGAGTGCCGCGCTACAAGCTTGTAGATCTGCTATTCTTTTTTTGAAAAATCGTGAAAATGTGCAAATATTTGAACACATATATTTTTTAAAGGGAAATGTTTTGACTCAAATCTTTGCTTCTGGGATTCCCTATTACAAAATATTGGGGGTCCGCGGCCAAATACATTATTTGGTGGTCCTTGACATGAAAACGTTTGAGAACCACTGATATATAGCAACAAACGTTTAAAAACCAAAAAAAACTCTTAGGATTTAGAAGACATTTTGTAGAATCCCCCAGAAGCAAAGATTTGAGTTGCAAATGTTCACTTTAAAAATATATATATATATATTCAAAGATTTGCACACATTTTCACAATTTTTCAAAAATAGCAGACCTACAAGCTCATAGCGCAGCACTCGGTGCCGCGCTATGAGCTTGTATATCTGCTATTTTCTAATAGCCAAAGAAATCTAAAAATGACACCCAAGATGCGTTCCCTGTTCCCGGTCTTAATGGGTTAAATGTGTCGGATATGAAGAACTGCATGTGGCAAAAAGAAATCAGTCCAATCAGAGTGTGATCTTGCAAATATGTGTGATATGATGGGAAATCTGTCAATCACAGATGCCATGAAAGAGCATCATGCCGGCTCATGTATATACCTCAGGTGTGTGAATCTCTCGCACGCTGCGACCTCAAATGTGAGCGCATGAATATAAACATGACATGAGCAGTAGGAGCAAACAAAAAGCGTCAGATATGAGGCTAACCTATCAATATTTCACACCTCAAGGCCTGGAGCCCTGGGTCTAGCACACATTATACATGATACCATCTTTACACAAATCCCCTTGGAATAATCATTTAAGCCATTAAGACCGGGAAAGAATCTGTGTCATTTTTTTTTATTTCTTTGGGCTATTCAAAAATAGCAGATCAGAAGAGCTTGTAGGTCTGCAATGTTTTGAAAAATCGTGAAAATGTGTGCAAATCTTTGAATATATATATATATTTTTTTTTTAAAGCGAACATTTGTAACTCAAATCTTTGCTTTTGGGGATTCTACAAATGTCTTCTACATCCTAACTTTTTGAAAAAATAATATGTTTCTATAATATCAGTGGTTCTCAAACTTTTTCATGTCAAGGACTCCCAAAATGATATGAATTTTGGCCGCAGATCTCAAAATATTTTTTTCCAAGGAGTTAAAAAAAATGTTCGCTTTAGAAAAATATATATTCAAAGATTTGGACACATTTTTAAGATTTAAATAAAAAATAGCAGATCTACAAGCTCATAGCGCGGCACTCGGTGCCGCGCTATGAGCTTGTATATCTGCTATTTTTTTCATTGCCCAAAGAAATCTTAAAATGACACAGATGCGTTCCCGGTCTTAGAGGGTTAAATAACATAAGCGCTGACCGGGCTGTGGAGCGCAGCACATAAATATTTGACCAAATTGCATGTTTATGGCCAACCATAAACATGCAATTTATCCATGAAATCGGTTTCTGCATGCAGGGAACAAAGGGCCAAGGAAGACAGGGGAAATGACTGACATATAGGATATATGAATAAGGAGATAAAAAATATACAAATGTGGGAAGGGATGAAAGAGTTCGACAGAGAAAATATGATGTTTGAGGATACGCATGTACTGTATAATGCACCTCATTTGTGCAACTATACTCACAGACAATTCTCACACACAAACACACGAACGCACACGCGTGCACGCACACACACGCACACGCGCACACACACACACACACACACACACACGCACACACACACACACACACAGTCACACACAGGCTGTAACTTACCAGAGGAGTGTTGTAATACAGTCCATATCTCATTCTCGGGAGGAGGGAGAAGAAGGCGTCTTTGAAACACACCTAGCCATAGTTAATGAATAAGTTAAATGTACAAACATCAGGGAATTAAAAGAGTTTTACTAAGCTCAACGGGTAGACTCCCAAACTGCTTAAAGGGATATTTCACTTTCAAAATCATTTTGGGTCATTTTACCGTCTACTCAGGCTTTTGTGAGCCCCCCAGACAGTTTTTAAGTTGCTTGATTCAGTATTTAGATATTTGATATTCATTGTATCAGACACGCCCCCTTCCTATACAAACCCATTGTAACTTCAAACTCCATTTTTAACATAGACGTTAGATTAATCAAAAACACCCGTCCTTGGTTCTGGTGACTCATCGTGCCCTCCTAATACGTGAGGGGGCTGTGTATTTTAGATTACTTTTTTTTATTTTTTATTAACACATCGTGTGCCAGAGGTTTATTAAAATAGGGTACTCCTGGTGGCGCTATAATAGGCCAATGTGAAGAGGGTGCCATTTATTCTTAGGCTTTCCATGATTTGAGGCATTTTGTTCCAAAAATGTGTTTTGCTAAATTAGACCTGCTGGTGGCGCTATAACAGGCCAATGTGAAAAGGGTGGCATTTCTTCTTCAGCCTAGTGGGAATGTGCGTGTGACATTTCACGGAAATCGCAAGCTGCGTGCATAATTTAGGCATTTTGTTCAAAACGGACCAATCCTGCAAACTTTGGAAGCCAACCTTAGCCAATGAGGATGGAATATGGGAAATCGGACAGATTTGTGTTGATCACATGACTATAGGGATACTGTGTACTGATTTGCGTGATAAAATCTGTAGGAGTAGTATCAAAAAATGGGTTTTGCACAAATCGGCCTCCTGGTGGCGCTATAACAGGCCCATGTGAAAAATGTGGGGCAGGGGTTCCGAATTGGCATCTAGGGGGTGTGTGTGTTTGTATAGGAAGGGGGCGTGTCTGATAAAATTAATATCAAATATCTAAATACTGAATCAAGCAACTTAAAAACTGTCCGGGGTGATCCCAAAAGCCTGAGTAGACGATAAAATGACCCAAAGTGAAATATCCCTTTAAATATGCAGAGAATCATACAGATTCAAACACAACATGTATGACATAAGGTCATAAGGTGCTGTTTGACTTCCCTATGACTTTCCAAGTTATCAAGATGAGATGTAACCATTTGAGGGAGTCTTCTTGTTTCTATGTCCAGCAAAGTACATGTAATAAAATAAGTACATCGTTTTTTCGAAAACATGTCTGAAAGTACACAGGAAAATTCTCAGTATTACTTTATCCGTTTGCACCTATGCTATGATGCCCTTATGGGTCAACTTGGTTACATCCAGTAACATATACACCCCTAAATAATCTATGTTTTCTGAAAAGCCTCAAATATTTATAATAAAGGGATATATAATAACAACAACATCATACTCACTCTCTTAGAGTCATAGGCTTTCAGGTGAATGATGTCATAGTCTGAGAAGGCCCTCCACGTCTCACTGAACAGATCTCCGTAACCATAAAAACTCTTCAGATGTGAGAGAACAAATACACCCAATATAATATGCCAAATAATACAATATATCTTTTAACCACATGAACCCTAGCATCCCTATTCTGTGTGTCGTCATAGGCAATAAAATAGCAGATCTACAAGCTCACAACCTATCACGACGTGATGCGTTGTGAGCTTGTGGGTCTGCTACTTTCGGCAATGAGAGATTTGGTGTACAGGGAAAAGGGGGGGGGGGGGGGGCATTTGAGCCACAGACCACCATTTGATGAGATTTAGACTCTCAAACCCAAAACGTAAGAATATTTTGTTATTGTTGGATGCGATTTTGTCCACAATTCTATGCTACATTAATGTTGGTACCATAGGAGAGATAACAGGCAAAACGGAGATCAAAATAACCATTATTTAATTAGGTAAAGCATATGTTTAACAACAATTTAACTCTTGAGAGAGTAAAATGAAACCAAATGGACCCGTACGGGTCCATTTGGTTCCTAACTCCATCATTTAGCTGGGGACCACCTGGAACCTCCTCAAGGACCACTGGTGGCGCCCGGACCACTGGTTGAGGGCCCCTGAAGTAGGGCATTAATTTATGAAAAAACTCAAAAAGTTAGAATATGGGGATAAAAGGCCAGGCCGCACCAAGGCAATTCCTTGCAACATGCAACTACTTGCAACCGTCATCCCCAATGGCAGTTGCAAGGAGTCGCATTGGTGTGGACTGGCCTTAAAGCTGTTTTGTAGCGAGGAGTTGCGACTAGTTGCATCGGTACAGTCACCAATGCAACTAGTGCAACGCAACGCATATTGTGTGGCAATGCAACTCCATATGGAGTAGGGCTTTCACGACTAGAGATTTTTACTGGTCGACTAATTTGACCCAGTGGTAGTCGACTAGTCGACTAGTCGATATTACCCTATTATTATTTTTTTTGTTTTCATTTGTTTTAATGCCATTACTATTATTATTATCCTCCTGCCTTTATTTTTATGCCGTTTTAAGGGAAGCGCTTCTGGCACAGCAGCACAGCAGCGTCTCCAAGGATCCTCAAAAGGGGGTTATTGCCGAATAATAGGCTATTATTGGGCATATTAATATTATATATAATATTACTATGGCATTAAAACAATGAGAGAAAAAAAAGAGGGGAAAAAACATTTGTCTTTTTTTCTATTCGACTAGTAGCCTACCAACAAGGTCGGCTAGTGGTTATACTAGTCGACTACTCGAAAAGTATAACCACTAGTCGACCTTGTTGACTAGTTGGTGAAAGCCCTAATATGGAGTGCAATGCAACTCCATTTGAGGTTTCTGCCCGACAGGGGTTTATGTGGTTAAGAAGCGAAGTGACGCATGCATTTTCTATTTTTGAATTACAATCCTGGAAAAGTAACAGTTTTGGACATAGGGTAGGGTTAGGGTTTCTCCCCCCCCCCCCCCCCCCCCCCTCGACAGCGACGATATTCATAGCCATGCAAGTGTGCATCCTGTTGTGCATGATTGTTTTCTCTTCAGTTTTGCCTCCACATGAATATTATTTATCACAGTAGCACTGCCTCCTCCTGTCGTTTGGATGGTAATGGCTGACTGCTCCCCCTCTTTCTGACAGTATAGACCGCAATATTTGGCTATTCAAAAATAGCAGATATACAAGCTCATAGCGTGGCACTCGGTGCCACGCTATGAGCTTGTATATCTGCTATTTTGAAAAAAGCTTATGTTGTTATATCAGTGGTGCTCAAACGTTTTCATGTCAAAAGGACCCCCAAAATGATATGTTTTTGGCCGCCGATCCCCATCAAAATATGTCGTTCCTGGGACCCTCGGAAGCAAAGATTTGAGTTCAAAATGTTGTTTCAAAAAATGTATGTATTCAAAGATTTGCACAAAGGTTCAAGATTTTTCAAAAAATAGCAGATCTACAAGCTCGTAGCTATGAGCGTGTAGATACTTTTGAAAAATGTTGGAATTGTTTTTAAATTTATGAAAAGTTGTGACTTTTTTTGTTGAAACTTTTTTAAATCTTTTGATATATATATAATTATTATGGAAAATTATTTTCAATTTTTACTCGATATTTACTCGATACCCATAAAAATTGGTCCCGGCCCACTGTTTGGGAAACAATGATGTAAAGTACCCACCGTGTCCCACATGAGGATGTTGATGTCTGAGCTGAAGGAGTTGTTGATGTGCTGGGAGATGTACAGGTTGACAAAATCACAGAAGTGGTGGTACATGTTCACCCCTGTCAGAAGACACGCAACATCACACATTATTCTCCACTCACGCCTCAAAGGCATATAGAGCCCGATGCCGATCCCGATTTTTTGGAGAGTCCTAGACCAGTGGTTCTCAAACGTTTTCATGTCAAGGAAGGACCCCCAAATTTATACATATTTGGCTGCGGACCCCCATCTGAAAATGTTTTGTCCCAGGGTTCCCCAGAAGAGAAGGTTTGTGAACTTGTATATCTGCTATTTTTTAATAGCCAACGTATAAAATATGGATAAAGTGGTTCAAATGATTGTGATGTTGTATTAAATAATGTAGCTGGGGACCCCTTGGAACCCCCCCAAGGACCCCTGGGGGTCCCCGGACCACACTTTGAGAACCGCTGTCCTAGACCACTGATGTTTTGAACGATATTTTGTAAGAAAGTGCAAAATCTTGAAGTCAAATTAAAATGAACTTTAATTTGATTAAAGATGATTCTATTTGAGATGTTTGGCAGCTTGTTAGTATATTCTAGTGGTGTATATGTTATCGACTAGCTGAACGTGAGAGCCACGGCATCGTCCTTCCTTACCAGCATCCAATTTCATGACGACAGTGGGTTTTTCGATGATAAGGTCACAGTGTTGGTCTTCTGACGGATGGAAGTCCAGCTCTGTATATGTCTGTAGTTCAGCATACCTGCAAAGCAAAAGCAGGTCATGTCACTGTGGTGCCACGAAAGACTTTTTATAACAAATACTGCTTTACCAACCCAGGACCAGGAGAGAGAAGCAAACATCTACGAGCCAGCCAGGAGTTGAACCTAGAATCTTCTGATCCATAGTCGGACGCGTTATCCATAGTGCCACTGGCCCACTGACAACAGTGCATTTCTCACCAAACTCAACTTGGGGGTGCAAGGGTCTACTCTCTATGCCTGACTGCCTCTGTCAGGGGGCCCTTCTCTTCCTTCCTTTTGTTACACAACAGGCTAAAGACTAGATGCTAGTACAGTACTTAACAGGTTAGTTCACACCCCACTGATATGCAGGCATTGGTGCTATTTGTGCAGCGCCAATGCATTATTCTTTGGGATTCACAAACCACCAAGCCTGAGTGATTGTTTTTGGTGAGCCTGGTGCATTTTTTAGAGATTTTATGGAGATAATACAACATTCTCTAGACATTGAGTGTACCCACGGACCGCATAGACTACACCACTGATCTATATCAAATCATAACTAGACGCGTCGCAATTCCGGGGAAATTGCAGAGTGTGGTTGCGCCGACGCCGGTCGCGGGACGCGGCCGCCGGGACTCGAGGAATACGCCGGGAGGAATAACGTCGGAGGCTGCGCCAATTACATTGTGTCGTCACTCCTGAGATCGCTTGCGTTTCATTTTGAGAGGATCGATCCCCCCAAAATAAGGTTTTTGCATCGAACGGTTACATTTTGAGCATTCGTGGCGCCCCCTATGGATCAAAGTAGAAATGCTTTTGGGGATTGGTTTAGTATACCACCCTCGACATGTGATTCAAATTTGGGATTGACCGGACGTTTCGTTCGTGATTTATGGCATTTTTGGTCAAACGGGCCCCTCCCGCTAACTTTGGAAGCCATTTACGGACGAACGGTAAGGACAATCAAAATGCCGTTTGGATATCTTTACCGCATGTGTCCATAGATCATGTGTACCGATTTGTGTGAGATTAGGACAAAATTTGAAGGAAAAGGAGCAAAAAGTGTGTTTTGAAGGAAATTCAAAATGGCGGAAAATCTATCCTGACGCAAATGGGCGTGGCCTATATGGGGAGATGCGTCGGGACCCAAGGAATCCAGGTGAAAAGACATTTTGATTTTACGAGCTACGGTTCAAGAGTTATAGGCCAAAAGGTAAAGTGGGCTGTTATAGCGCCACCATGTGGCCGATTGGTGTAATTATTTTTCTAATAATTATGAACCTCCCTTCCAAATGTGGTAACTGTAGCTCTTACGGTTTCTGAGAAAAAAATACTTGAATGTGAATTTTTTCACTTTTACATTAAAGTGGATGGGGAAATTTAATGCACTAATAAATCAATATCAATTAAACTATTTAACCAATCTCTTAGCCCTATACACGCGCACGATTCCCGATTTAGACGGTCATTTTGATATATGGCACAACATTAGGGGATAAAAACTGTGGGAGGAGATGCGCTGTAAAGTATTGTTTATCTATAAAGAAATAAAGAAATAAAGTGTATAGAGTACTATAGTCTGGTTGCCCTGTTGGGCAACCACACTAATGATCACAACACACAAACTCTTCAAACAGTGTAATCATTTAAACCACAAGCCACATAAATCTGTTTTCTTTTCCTTACCTTAACTATTGCATAGCAACCAGTGGAAGCCCTCGTACCAATAACCTTATTCATATGTAATAACTGTCATATATCTGTAAACTGTTATAGTCACTCATTATTTGGTCCTCATATAAGTGTCAGGATGGCCGAGCGGTCTAAGGCGCTGCGTTCAGGTCGCAGTCTCCCCTGGAGGCGTGGGTTCGAATCCCACTTCTGACAATGGCTTTTCATAACAAATTGCACAGTGTTATGGACAACATGAGCGCATAGAGTTGCCGGCTGTGGCGTTAATACCATAAGCAGTGAACAACAAAACACAAAGCTTTTAGAAGCTCTAGTACCAATAACCTTATTCACATCTAATAGATGTCATGTAACTGTAAACGGTTTCATTCACTCATTATGTTTCATTCACATGAATGTCACGATGGCTGGACGATTTAAGGCGCTGCGTTCAGGTCGCAGTCTCCCCTGGAGGCGTGGGTTCGGATCCCACTTTTGACAAGACATTTTGAAAGAAATTATACTGTTATACTTGATAACCATTGTGATAGATCAGTACAGTAATATATACATACACGTACGTACAAAAATGCCATTTAAGAGATTGATTCAATGAAAGATATACCCGCAAAATGGTTATTCCACAGTAGAATATGTTACTCTCACTGTACTACAGTAGGTCAAGATGGCCGAGTGGTCTAAGGCCAGGATGCATGTTCAGATAGCGGTCTCTCCAGAAGCCGTGGGTTTGAGATTGAAAATTCTCTTACGATAAAATCATGTATGAAGGTGGTCAGAGAAACATTTGATCAGAGTAAATGTAAAGAATACTTGCAATAGGTACTTTTGTTAAGAACAGCTTCCGTAAAAGGAAATGCTGCAAGGCCTACAAAGGTAACAGCTGTGCATGCCTCTGACTATGCATAGTGTTCTTTGGGGGGAAAGTGCCCTCTAGTGACGTTCTTTGGTACTGGAAAAACTGTATGTGCTTTCAGCTGTCCTGCATACCTAGAATTCTAGCAACAACATTTTCAAACGAGTCTCCCTGGTGGTTAGGATTCGGCGCTCTCACCGCCGCGGCCCAGGTTCGATTCCTGTCCAGGGAACAATATTGTGATCTCTGTATCACCAACCATAGACCAATTTGTAACAGCAAGAATAAAGGCCCTAATGCATAGCCTGTTCAAGGAGGCAGGAATGTTGCCCCATCACTCCACCTCATTGTTCTGCATGAATGGTACAGACACAGAATCGGGGGCATTGTTGAGCCAGCAGTGGAGGTTGTCACCAGTGGGGGGAAAAGTACTCAAATGTTTTACTTAAGTAAAAGTATCAATACTGCAATGTAGAAATACTCTGTTACAAGTAAAAGTCTGGAAATAAAAAAAATACTTGAGTAAAAGTACAAACGTATTGGTATCAAAATGTACTTATATACCAAAAGTTAAAGTACAAAAATGTTTGAAAATAGCAGATCTACAAGCTCACAACGCGTTGCATCAACACGCCTCTAGATGTATTTGCCTCTACATCTCAGAGGCAAATATTGTACTTTTACTCCATTACAATTATTTTTAAACTTGAGTTACTAGTTACTTTGCAGATATAAATGATTACATTATAAAACACTACTTTAGCCCCATCTTATACCTAGGCCATTTGAAAATAGCCGATCTACAAGCTCACAACGCGTTGCGATACGACATGTTGTGAGCTTGTAGATCGTCTATTTTCAAACATTTTAGTACTTTTACTTTTGTACTTTAACTCATGTAAATTTGTAATTCCGGACTTTTACTTGTAACAGAGTACTTCTACATTGCAGTATTAATACTTTTACTTAAGTAAAACATTTGAGTACTTTTTCCACCACTGCCTCTGTCCAGGAGGCCTCTCATTGTTACACAACAGGCAATAAGGGAACCTGTACGGCAGTACAGCCAAAAAAAGCTACAAGGATAACACAAACAGAGACTGCAGAGTAACATTTAACTCCTTAGGCCCTATTTTATACTTATACTTACTACTGTTTTACAAAAATAGCTGAAATAGACAATCTACAAGCTCACAACATGGCACATGTGACATACCGTATGAGCTTGTAGATCGGCTACAGCTTTTGAATTTATTTTTACGTAGTGGCTACAATTTTAGAAATATTTTGATAGTGGCTATAATATAAAGAGAAGAACCCGCACACTGTCTTCACTTGCTCAATAAAGAATCAACTTTTTATCATAAAGGCAACGTTTGGGTCAAGGTTCTACAGGCATCTCTAGTGCCTGTAATGACATAGGGACGCCAGGCTGAACGTGGTAAACATCTAAATGAATTAATATGATTACAACACAAAAATAGGTTCAAACAGATACCCGAAGCCACAAGCCACGCATTATGCTTGTGCTTTAAAACACACAGTCTGCCTTCTCCCTACATAGTAACAATACGTTGTCACATCTACTGTCAATACTCTTGTAATATTCAGTATTGATAATACATTATGTTGACAAGCTGATGTAACTATGAGTGCAGAATATGTTTAAGTAAGAATAAGAACAACAGCAGAAAATGCTACAACTGTTCTCAGGATAAAATGTCAATTCATCTAAAACAAAAGTAAAGCTGTTTGATATATGTTATTTGCATTATAGAAGAAAACATAGGACATTGTATATCATAATTCTAATTCCAGTTGCTCTCTGTCACAATAAAAATGGGAAGCTGAGGGAGTTTAAGGAACTGAATGACCTTTCAAAGCAAGCTCATTGCTCTCATTCCCCAAATGACCCTTTGAACTGGTCGGGGGAGGGGGTGACACTGCTACTCTCTCTGCTACCATTCTTATGCATGACTGGGAGCCAAGAGCACAGCACACACTCTGCCCCATGTGGTGTGCTGGTTTAGAATTAGTTCCATGGGGCTATATGCACAGCAGCCATATTGGAAAGAATATTGGGCCTCTTCTTACTTGCTTCACAGGTGTTACCAATAATACTAATGAAGGCTCTGTTCCATTCTGGTCTCAAAGTGTGTTCCAGGGACCCTCATGGTTCCTTGAGGGGGTTCCAAATGGCCTCTTACGGGTGTGTAACTCTGAGAGTGTACAAATGGAACCAAATGGACCCGTAAGCGTCCTTTTGCTTCCATTTGTACACTCTCAGAGTTATGGGAGTCCTTGAAATTAAAAAGTTTGAGAACCACTGTGCTACACTAAATGGAATAGAGCCTTCATTAGTATCATTGCTAACACCTGTGAAGGCCGAATTTCCTTCCAATATGGCTGCTGTGCATATAGCCAAATGTTAACGTCACTGTATTCTGCATGGATTCCACAGACAGATGTCCAAAATACCCAGAGTTGCCCAGAAATCTTTCAAGAGGA
This sequence comes from Gymnoscopelus microlampas, assembly GCF_963454915.1. Lineage (NCBI taxonomy): Eukaryota > Metazoa > Chordata > Actinopteri > Myctophiformes > Myctophidae > Gymnoscopelus > Gymnoscopelus microlampas. The sequence continues at coordinate 7,645,395 of NC_139944.1, forward strand.
AAAGGTTTCACGTGACACACCGCAACCACCATGTGGCCTAATCCACTTGTAAGCATGTGGATTGTATTAAATGACATCCTCATGCAGTTACATCCTTATGACGGTGTGCAGGGGAAATTGCAATCAAGTGGTGATCCACAGTACTACATTGCCTCCTTCTTCACTAACACCATTTAAAAACAATTAGACAGGCAGTTAGCGCCTCCATAACGGGTACAGGCTACGTGTGTCCACTTGAAACTAATTCACATACCAGATTTTGCCAACAGGCCTTTTCAAAATGTTTCAAATTGCATGGCCTCAGATCTTATCTGATTATTGTTAACACTTCAACAAATGCAGAGGAAAACAACTGCCCCTGTGTCTAGATTCTAGAATGGAGGTTCTTGAACTGTTGAGTTAGAAATAGAATGCATTCCTTTTTGGGTGCAGTGGGAAAGCGCACTCTAGTGGTGGTCTTAGGTACTGGAATTCTGTCCTGCCAGCTGCCCCACATGCCAAACATTTACGACATGCTTATTACACCTCCCTGGTGGTCTAGTGGTTAGGATTCGGCGCTCTCACCGCCGCGGCCCGGGTTCGATTCCCGGTCAGGGAACACCCTTTTGTGCCTCTCTATATCAACGACCATTACAAATTGTTTCACAAAATGACTGCCACACCACCAGTAACTTTGTGTGAGTGTGCCTGTGTGATATAAAGGATTATTTGCATGTGTCTAGCCTTACCATGATTGCAAGGGGCTTTTATGTTCTCCCTCGTCGGCCAGTGCTCGCTTGTTCAGAGTGCAATAACCACCAATCTCTCCTTTCTGAATGAAGTCCTCCTTGTATCTGCAGCGGAAACACTGATAAGCTTCACAGCAAAAAGACATTATTGCTCAGTTCTTGTTCTTTAAGTAATATGTTTTACTCTTGTGTACCTGAACACAGTGGTGGAAAAAGTACTCAAATGTTTTATTTAAGTAAAAGTATCAATACTGCAATGTAGAAGCGCTCTGTTACAAGTACAAGACCAGAATTCAAAATGTACTTTCAAAATTTACTCAAAATGTACTTAAAGTACAAAAATGTTTGAAAATAGCAGATCTACAAGCTCACAACGCGTCGCATTGCTTGTAGATCGGCTATTTTCCAATAGCCTAGTTATAAAAATTATAAAATAGGGCTAAAGTGGTTAATGTATGTTTTATAATGTAATAATTTATATCTGCAAAGTAACTAGTAACTAAAGTTTTCAAATAATTGCAGTGGAGTAAAAGTACAATATCTGCCTCTGAGATGTAGTGGAGTAGAAGTAAACGTACTGATAATTGGAAATACTCCAGAAAAGTAAAAGTACCTCAACATTGTACTTAAGTACAGTACTTGAGTAAATGTACTTAGTTACTCTACACCACTGCTTGTACACAAGATGTAACAATAAAGCCTTGAACCTTGAACCTCTAATACAAGCCACAAACCAGCACAACCACCATTACGTGTACTGACCTCTCGTGACCTCTGCGCGGGTTCCGTAGATCCAGGTAAAGGTTGGTGGCCCTACAGAACCGAGTGTGACTGCTGCATCTCAAGGATGAGTCGCCCTGCCAAAACAAGCATGGTCTTCAATAAACTCCAAGACCTTTAGAGGTTTTGAAAATGGTGTTTAGATCATTTAAATTCAATTCAAATAGAGAGGGAGAAAGAGAGAGAGAGGGAAAGAGAGACATAAAGACAGACAGACAGACTGATTGATAGATATTTAGATATAGACAGACAGACAGACAGACAGGCAGGCAGGCAGGATGAGCCGGGCATCGAACCAGCAACCCAAACGGCTCCTCTACCTGAGCCACAACCACCCCTAAAAGGGAAGCCCCATGCTGCCGAAACCCGGGATCGAACCAGGGACCTTTAGATCTTCAGTCTAACGCTCTCCCAACTGAGCTATTTCGGCACTGAAATGTGCTGACCTTGCCAGCAATGACGTAGATATATCAATCCATGCTTGTCACTTACCAACCCCCTAAAAAAAATGCTGAATTTATTGGCAAAAAAAGGCTTCAGCATTTGTGCACTCAAAAAGACACAGTGATAACGAGTCAAAACACGCTGAATCTACGGCATGGCTCTGCACAAGGCTAGCCGTCTACACTGAGGGGCTGTGTCTGTGTCTGTGTGTGTGTGTGTGTGTGTGTGTGTGTGTGTGTGTGTGTGTGTGTGTGCGTGTGTGTGCGTGTGTGCGTGTGTCTACTACTGTCTCACCGGGAACTAATCTTGCTAATCACTGGACCGCTCAATGCCAATTTTGTATGCACAACACGATGCCAGTAAATCACAGAAGTACCTCCACAAAATACATTTCCCATATTATGCGTTTGACTTTTTAAATTATTCAACTTATCATGTCAATGGAGCTGTGATCGGGTTCAAACTTTCATTCATAGACATGTCATAAACTACAGATCTAAACTACAGACGTCTCAAAATGGACTACCACTAGACCTCACTCCTAGAACTTGCCTTAACAACCTGTAATAATATACTTTTTATTGCTCCAGGTATTGATGATGATTTGTATTGCATTCTATGTCTTGATGATGAATTGAATACATAGGAAACAAGCCATCATTTTTGTTGTCCTTTTAGCATTGCTTGTGTAATCGTACTTGCTGTACTGTTTCAACTTGTTAATAAAGTATTAATCAATCAATCAATCAATAAATCAATCAATCAATCATAGACAGCTGTAAAAAAAAAAAAAAAAAAAAAACTTAAAAAAAAGAAATTAAGAAAAAAAGTTAGTTTTTACTAACTAACAAACAAGCCACATGCTTTGACCAGAAACCAGGTCTTGTAACAGCTGTTGCAACTACTGCTCCCTGTCGGCTCTTCCTGTTGACTCACCATGCCTGTGGGAACGGAGGAAGTGAGTGCACTTACAGGCTTGGCGGCCTTGCAGAGAGTCCTCATCTCAGAGAGGCGCTCCTTCACATAGCCAAAGTCAGCCTGCTTCCAGAACAGTTCCTGCGCCGCCTCCACAGAATGGGCCCTGGGGAGGACAAACAGTCAGACAGATCATTAAAAGGCAAATCAATAATACATTTATTTCACTTTCAAGCTGGCATCCCTATTTTAATAAAATAAAAATATAAGAAAATAAACAAAAAAACAACTCCATAGTTTTCCGTAGTGTAGCAGATCTACAATCTTTAATAATTTACTATTTTTTGAAATAGGCATTAATCGAGGCACTCTTTTTTTTCTTCTGACGGATAAACCTCACTGTATGTGGGATCTAAATAATAGGAATGTTGTAAATTCGATATTGGAAAATACATAGAACTGGGTTCTATTATTGTGGTGGACGATTAAATGGGGAGATGAAATCCTACCATCCAGCGTCAGCTTTGGTGCAGACTGGGTAACCAAAACGTCCCTCGGGGTCACAGTTCTTCTCATAACCCCAACAGGCTGACACATCTAGCAATGCATCCTGTTGAGCACAGAGGAGAGGAGTGAGCAGTGTTTCCCCTATATGCATTAAGCAGTGGCGGGCCGCCACCCCTTAAATCCAACCGCCACAGTATGATTTTTTTCCGTAAATTGTGTGTGTGTGTGTGTGTGTGTGTGTGTGTGTGTGTGTGTGTGTGTGTGTGTGTGTGTGTGTGTGTGTGTGTGTGTGTGTGTGTGTGTGTGTGTGTGTGTGTGTGTGTGCATGAGGCAGCGAGTCATGGACAGAAAGAGTGAGACAGAGCGAGTGAGAGAGGGAGATCCGGGCGCTAAATTATCAGACTCAATTTATGGTGTTCTTTTACGTACTGGCTCGGTATGAAAAACTGTGAAAACCTGGCCTAGATCTAGCAGTAAGACAGTCAACATTATCAAGTCAAGATGCAATTTCCAATCAAAAGCACAGTATTGAGTTCTTCCACAGATAATGGAAGCTGTAAAGTGTATTTGTGGGATAATTTGTTTATGAACATTTACAACCAAATGGCCTGACTCAAATGATTCAAATGGTTTTCGCAAGGCAAAAATGTTTTAAAATCCCTATTCTGGGCATGTCATAGACTGTAAAATATGGACTAAGCTAAGGGACTGTGACGTCACCCACTGGTCTCTACATTGCATATCAATTGCAATGTAGGCTTGTAGATCAGCTATTGTCTCTATTTTACATTCAACAAAGTATATAGGGTTTAAGTTGAAAATAATTGTATCATTAAGCAAAGTACCTTATTAGCCATAATGGTGCAGCCTTATAGAGGGTTGAATTCACAACTTTAACATTATGAGACTGACACACTTCCTACTGCTTTCTAAGTGGTAATGCATTTTACCCAAGCATGTCAACATATATCTATAAGTCACCCAGAAAAACTACTGCCCCGTGTGAGGCTCGAACTCACGACCTTCAGATTATGAGACTGACGCGCTGCCTACTGCGCCAACGAGGCCTGAGCAGTGAACACGACCTTTAACATTTCAAACCAATTCCTTTCTCGGTTCTACAGCAGTTTCCCCTACCATATTTTGCCTACGCGATTTGGTGTAGAGGGAAAAAAAGGACGGGCCAAGTAGTAAAGTACAGACCCCTGGGGGGATCCCAGCCAACAAAGTATACGGGGTGATAGTGATGTGCGGGCCGAACCGTTGCCCGCAGGATAGGCTGGTCAAGATTTCAAACGCTGTTATCGCGGGGAGCACGTCAAAAAAAAAAAAAAAAAGCATTCCGAAAAGCATTGCCTCTCTGTTTTGTCTGTCTCTCTCTCTCCCTCTCTCCTCCTGGAATCATGAGCTTGTGTTCGATGTGTTGCTTATTTGATCAATTATGCACAGCTGCCTCAGGTCTATTCCAAGTGATTTCAAACTTTATTGTAGTGCTCCTAGTCAAAACCATAAAATATACACCAGCCTGAGCCAACATAAGATGATCCTCACCATTGCCGCACCCACCTTTCTTCTTTTCACCAATTCCTATTCTGTGTTGCTGGAGCATCAGGTTTTCCCATGACAAAAGGCTTAATCACTTTAATGGCTGCTACAAGCCTATATTTCCTTTCCTTTAAATCGACACCAGCTCTAAGGGACAGCAAAACCCCAAAGGAAGGAACAAGCTGGATAATTACACTACACTGACAAACATGAAAAGAAAAAATGAATGGGGGGAGGGAGGACAGATGTAGTTACAACATGTGAAATTAATGTCAAAAGTGGGGCCCAGACTGAAGACTCAAAGAGTGCATATCTTACTTTAAAAGGGCAGAGCGGGTCCTGGCGGCATAGCTTGGCCACTCTCTTGTTGTTGCGGAGGAAGCAGGGTATATGCTCTGGTGGCAGGGACAGACTGCCGGAGTCGAGCGGCGGTGCTGCCGGTGGTTTGTGGTCAGTCTCCTCAGCGTCCTCGGCGGCAACCACAGTGGAAGAACAGACTATGCCCAGCGCTACCAGCAGCAGCATAGTCAGAGCTGCACAGGCATATGAGATAACCAAGCAGCACCTCGCTTCACAGCAGCACTCTGTGAGGAACAGAGAGAGGAACAGAGAGGGGAGTCAAGTCTTGCGCTCTGTAATTTTGTGTGTTGAGAGCTGAATGCCACAATTCACAAGCATGTGGGTGCAGGCCAGTCAGTCAGTACTGTGTGTGTGTGTGTGTGTGTGTGTGGGAACCATGCCCCCGGGGCGGATCTGAGCACCATATAGGAGAGGTCCTGTTGCAGGAAATATTTAGCGACCTTTTTTCCCTACCATTGTTCGAGAGACACATTGTTTGAGATAGGGGAAACCAGACATCAAAAACAAAGTGTTTGTCGGTACGAGATGTGACCAAGGCAAAGTGTATGTGGCCGAAATCAATCTGCGCATGCATACCGCAGAGGCATTTACGGAGACAGATTCATTTTTAACCCGGGGAACCCAGTTATATTTGCAAACTAGAAAAAGAAAATCAGGCTGACATTGCAATGCGAGTGCTAATAATAATGCAGCTGCCACACTGTACTAGAACAATGCTTATATTTAGCATGGCATGTATGGTATTGACCTGCTCTAAAGTGGAGACAACATGTTTGGTGATTTGGTAGTGCACAACATAGAATTTGTCTCGACTTCACGTGACTCAGCATGAGATGAGAGCATGGGAAACTTCCACCACCCACCCCAGGCATGTTTTGCCACGTTTTCTGCTTTACAAACCCATTTGTGATGGGCAGAAAGCTGTGTTTGACTGAAAACACGTACTGGCTGGTTATTACAGGTCCCTGCCTGACTCCAATCTGTTCCCTGGAGCACGGGGCATGGATTAACCCATTCAGACCGGGAACGTATCTGTGTCATGTCTGTGGGCTATTCAAAAATAGCAGATCTACAAGCTCGTAGCGTGGCACAGAGTGCCGCACTACAAGCTTGTAGATCTGGTATTTTTGAGAAAAAAAAAGAAAGCGAACATTTTTAACTCAAATCTTTGCTTCTGGGGATTCTACAAATGTCTTCTAAATCCTAACAGGTTTTTTTTAATTTGTATTATGTTGCTATAATATCAGTGGTTCTCAAACTTATTACTTGTCAAGGACCACCCAAAATGTTGTTCCAGGGACCCCCCAGAAGCAAAGATTTCAGTTAAAAATGTTCGCTTCAAAAGTATATATACATTCAAAGATTTGCACAAATGTTCATGATTTAAAATAGAAAATAGCATCTACAAGCTCTTTAGCGCGGTACTCGGTGCCGTGCTATGAGCGTGTAGATCTGCTATTTCTTTGGATAGCTAAAGTATAAAATAATGGTTAAAGTGGTTACACAGATGCGTTCCCGGCTTTAATGGGTTAAAGCAAAAACAAATCTCACGACTTAAACTGTTTTGTTAGGCTGTCCCAATCTGTGATTTGTGTGAAAAGACTCCCCCACACCACTACCATATAGAACAGTGTTTCTCAAAGTGGGGTCCAGGGAGCATCCTTGAGGCCGGGGGGGGGGGGGGGGTCCAAATGGACCCTTACAGATC
>NC_139944.1:7657381-7712381 GCF_963454915.1 Gymnoscopelus microlampas
CTCAGCAAAGTTTTGCAGATACTAGAACTCCAGCAAGCGAGTGCGAGCCTGCATCAGGCGCTTCAGCCGATTCTGCAGTGTGGTTCTTCTGTCATTGAGACTTGAGTCCTCGTGTAACAGGAACTCTGTCTTGTCCTTGTCCTGCAACATCTGCAGCATGTCCCTCTGCAGCTGAGAGGCAGCCTCCTCCAATATGTGGAAGCGGATCACCATAGGGATCTGGTCTGCCAGACGCTGGCTGGCAATCTAGAGCGGGAGAAAAAGAAGACAAATCATAACTGTTAAAATGGCAGTATTGTGATCCTCCCTCTATGGATTCACAAATTCACAAAATTTGAAATTATTGTCAACATCAGGAACACTTGCAGTTAGTAGACCATGAATGGATGGAACAAATATACATGTTATATACACAAAAATGTGACAAAAATGTTTAATACATTTGTTTTCTCTGGGCTGAAGATGCAAGAGAGGACTTACTTCATAATAGGATTTCAGGTGAAACATCAGCTCTGACAGGGTGGCCTCCGGCCCCAGGCCGGTTTTGCTAGTTAGCTGTTTGGAGAGTGCGGAAAACGAACTTACAGAGCCATTCACAGCCTCATCATCCCGCTTCCTCCTCTTTAAGGCACTGCTGTATGTTCTGTCCTGGGTGTAAATGATCATCTCCATCTTGAACTGGGTCCTCAGCATGGATTCTGCAACGGGCTCTTTCTGCTGCTTGATGCTTTCAATCTTTGTCTGGATAGCAAAGCAAATGGCAATAAAATATAATAGTAAAGTAATAATAATCACTAAAGTACATAAGTATTTGCGACCAGTGGTGTTAAGTAACTAAATACATTTACTCAAGTACTGTGCTTAAGTACAATTTTTAGGTCTTTTTACTTTTACTGGAGTATTTCCAATTTTCAATAATTTTATTTCTACTCCACTACATCTCAGAGGCAAATATTATACTTTCACTCAACTATAATTATTTGAAAACTTTAGTTACTAATTACTTTGCAGATATAAATTATTACATTATAAAACATACTGCCACTTTAGCCTTATTTTATACATAGGCTATTTTCAAACATTTTTGTATTTTTACTTTTGGTACTTTAAGTATATTTTGAAGCCAATACTTTTGTACTTTTACTCAAGTAACACTTTTGAACACAGGCCTTTTACTTGTAACAGAGTATCTTTATATTGTGGTATTGCTACTTTTACTTAAGTAAAATATCTAGTGTATTTGTGACAATGATACCTTAGCAACTTTGATGAGGTTAGGAAATCCAACAAAGCTCAACTGAGCGAGCTCGATCAACACTTTCTTCACAAGATCTAGAAAGCGAATAGAAAACATAGTGAACAAACTGAAGATTATGAAAATCTATTGTGACTAAATTATGACACCAAAAGCATTACGTTACCTGCGATGTCCCTGAGCTTCTGGACAGCGGGTTCCTCCAGAAGTTTGATTTGCTCCTGCACCATGGTCTCAAAGGTCTTGTAGTTGATGAATCCAGGCAATTCTTTTCCACGGTATTTCTTTTCATAAGCGGCCACTTCTTTTTCAATCTTTCTGTTGACTGCAATATTAATAGATATGTGGAGAAATAATGTTGGTTATGACTGGGCCATTGATAGTTTCTTGGATAAGAGCATCACTAGATCTTTTAATTGGAATGTATTATTAATAATTTGGGGTGTTTTTTTGTCACTGCCTATTGTAGCTAGATGGATCAATGTACTTACAATTTCTTCCAGATTTGTCTATGTGGTCACTCCATTTCCCAAACTCTTCTCTGAGTATAGCAAAGACATTGTCTCCACATTTTACTTCCTCCCCTTTGGTCAGGCTAATGACATTTCGAGTAAATGCCATCACTCTCTACAACATAGGAGGAGAAGGGGTAAGTCAATAGAATGAAAGTTAAGTCATTTTATACATTGATATTGTATCATGTAAAATCACACAGGTCACGTTGTTAGCAGGTTCAGTGTTCCCCACAAGTTATGTGTTTTTGTGTTGCGTTGAACCACACAAATGGTTACCTGGTTCAGTGTCACCCCAAAGACAGTCAACAATACGGAGTAACAATAAGCATACCGTACTCACATCAAAGAGGAAGTGCAGTCTCTCGGCTGGATCAGAGGGGGGCCCACTTCCACATCTGTCTAGCTCGTGTTGTGTTTCTGAGAGTTTCATTGTAATCTCTTTCTCCAGTGCAGGCAAGGATCTCTGAACATGGGAATGAGTAGAAAGAGACATTTGTTTACCGTGGACCATTTCATACTACAAGTACAACATGATTTAAGACATTTCCGTGATCAGGTAATTACCGGTAATGTAATTTTTGGAAATTAAGGACAATGATCAATGCACCTCGATATGGTTCACCAGCTCAAGGGTTAATTTCTCAGCCAGTTTTGGAATGGAGGCTTGACCATCATCATACAGTGTTCTGGTTGATGAGAATAGGAAATAAGAAAAACACTTAACATGATACAATTTACAATTAAGGCATTTACGTCTCTTATAGATCTCTTATTCAGAGTGACTTATTAACTGCAAGATCAGAGTGTAGCTTAAATCGTAGTCAATTCAAGTAAATAAAATGCTAAGAGAACAAATAAGTGCTGCAAAGTTACTAGGGTAGCAGGTAGACATCAACCCTAGCATCTGTCTGAACAAATCAAAATAATGTTCATATCATAATTATGTTAAAAGTAAATGGCACATCTTTCATACCGAACAGTAAAATAGAAAAATACTGATAATCAATATTCCCATCAATAATGATGAATGAATTTGGATGATTGAATTAATTAGGGTTGGGTCGTCTCAGGAGCCGGTCCTGTGTTCAATATGTAAACCAAACGAAATGTGTCATTATGAGAAGTTCAGGTCATGTGCCAAGAGGAGAAGAGGAAGGCCAAAGAGGAGGTTTATGGATGCGCTGAGAGAGGACATGCAGGTGGCTGGAGTGAAAACGGATGCCGATGGAAACAGATTATACTGTGGTGACCCCAATGGGAATTAACCCATTCAAATCAGGAAAATATTTGTGTCATTTTAGCCATATTTTAGCTATTAAGAAATAGTCAAAATTTGCAAACATTTTTAACTAAAATCTTTGCTTCTGGGGGTCCCTGGAACAAATATTTTGAGATGGGGGTCCGCAGCCAAATACATATACTTTTGGGGGTCCTTGGCATGAAAAAGTTGGAGAACCACCAATATAGCAACATACGTTTTTCAGAAAACTGTTAGAATTAGAAGACATTTGTAGAATTGGCCTCAGGTCTTAATGGGTTAAAAGAAAGAAGACAACACCGGCCCAACCCTTTTACAATGCAACGATCATAAACTTTTAAATTACAAGCACTCTCAACCATCTACTGTAGGCTATGTGCAGCAAGTCTTAGGTCCAGACCTGAAGTGTGTATGTTCTTTAAAGAAGACCTCCTCTCTCCTGGTGACCTCCATCAGTGACACCTGGTCCACGATCTCCTGCTGGCCCCTGCACCTGACGATCATGTAACCCTTCTTGAGGGGGATGACCTTATTATGAACGACGTCCACCGCCGTCTGCTCTGTGCCTCTGTCAACCAGGTCCGGCTTGGTGAGGATACCTGCATGTACGTACATGGAGAGAAAACAACAGACAAATGTATTTGCTGTTAACCTAGAAACAGCAAAAGCTAAGTTTTTCTTTTTTATCCCTTTTTCTCCCCAATTTAGTCGTTATGCCAATTGATTCCTCTCCACACACATTTCTGTGTTGTTGTGTTCGTGTAGACCAGTGGTTTTCAACCTTTTTCGCGTCAAGGACCCCCAAATTGACACATATTAGCCCACGGACCCCCATTTGAAAATATATGCCAGGGACTCAACCATTTAGGTTTCTTGGGGGTCCCAATCTACACTGTATCACCATCATCAGTGTTCATTTAACTCTGAGAGAACCAAATGGACCCGTTAGGGTCCATTTGGTTCCATTTGTACACTCTCAGAGTTACAGACATATAAGGGTCAATTTGGTTGCTAACTATTAATTTGGCTGGGGACCCTCTGGAACCCCATCAAGGACCACTGGTGGTCCCCGGACCACTGGTTGAAAACCCCTGGTGTAGACACTCGACAAAGCCGGATGCACCACGGTGGATTCCAACCCACAACCTCTGTGGTGGTGGGCAGGGACTTTACCACTGCGCCACCCAAGTACATCAAGTTGACAACGTCAACTTACCTAAAGTCCTCTCTCCGTCACCGTCCACCTCCTGTGCCATCTTCAATGCCTCAGTAGTTGCAATGTCAACATTACACGGAACCACCACCAAACAAATTGTCTGTTGCTTTATTTGCGATGACTTTCTGTATCAATCTCTTGATCTAAAAAAAAACACGCACGCACGCACACACACACACACACACACACACACACAGTCTAAATACAGTATATATCATAAAAATAGACATGCATTTTATGGGGAGTTTTTTTTAACTTCACTAGTGTTGGGGCTCTAAGAAAGGCGAGGTTGTTAATTCTGTCGGCTGAATTCAATGTTGGCTGGAATGCCACTGAATTTGTTGTGTATCTTCACACTCCATGGAGGATGAACCTTACTGATTTTGATGCCCCTGTGGTGACAAAATGTCCACTTGCACACAAGATATTTCACCATCTAATGAAATTAAACTTGCTGAGCACTTTCGAGCTAGCCTGGGACCAGACAAATCTGCGAGTGCAAAAAAAAGTTACGCCAGGCTACTTTCGAGCTCCCCGGAGGAGCATTAATATTTGTCCTTTCCTCTAGCACTGCCTTTAAATAAATACTCTGTTACAAGTAAAAGTCCAGAATTCCGAATTTACTTGAGTAAAAGTAAAAAATTAATGGTATCAAAATGTACTTACAGTACTAAAAGTAAAAGTACTAAAATGTTTGAAAATAGCAGATCTACAAGCTCACAACGCGTCGCATCGCGACGTGTTGTGAGCTTGTAGATCTGCTATTTTCAAATAGCCTATGTATAAAATAGGGCTAAAGTGGTTGATGTATGTTTTATTACGTAATAATTTATATCTGAAAAGTAACTAGCAAATAAAGTTTTCAAATAATTGCAGTGGAGTAAAAGTATAATATTTGCCCCTGAGATGTAGTGGGGTGGAAGTAAAAGTACTGAAAATTGAAAATTCTCCAGTAAGGTAAAAAAAAAAAACCTCAAAATTGTACTTAAGTCAATACTTGAGTAAATGTACTTAGTTACTTTACACCACTGGAATATCCAACATATGCCATACCCCCAATCCTTCTTTCTCCAGTAACATATTTATTCATAGCCCCATAAGTCATACAGGTCTCAAAGAAAGGCAATATAAGGCAGTTCAAACAATTTCGGTCTAGTTGGGTGTTAAGAGCAGCACAGACTCTAGAGGTCGCTAGAAACTTAGTCTTGTTCAGATCCTGCTGTTCCCTCATTCATGTACAATCAAAGAAGCAAGACAGAAGAAGTGGGTTTACCTGGTCCCCAATATCTACTGGCTGTCCCTTCACAGCCACTCTGGCAATGCCAGGCAGGTCTATGAGGGTGAGGTCTGGAACATCAGGAGAGGCGATCTCCAGACTGATGAGATCCTCACTGATCCCCACGCCAACTCCTGCCATTTCATCCTGAGCTGGAATTGGAGCAAAAGAACGTGAGCGTGCAGGTGGGCTTTGACGTGTTTGGCAAATCTTGCATTTTCATGGAATAAAAACATTATGTCTACTCAATATTTGTCATTACCTTGCTTAATAATCTGCTCCACTTGTGAAGGATCATCAATGCACCATTCACTACGGGACTTCAGGCTCACTAGTAGAAAAAGTGTTCAAACATGTCAGAGGAACATCAGTGTGAGACATTCTAATTCAGCAAACTCATTGCTGCCCATATAGGGGGATTTACTTAACTCTGACAAGTTACTGGTCATTTTTGTTTTGTTGTAATAAGTCATAAAATATCAGACATCATAGCTGAGCAATGAGCATATTATACATGTATCCCCATGGAGGAAAAGTGTTGCCACCCCTCTAAATGAAGATAATTCAGCATTCATTATTTTTGTACAATATCCTCTTTGAGTTGATGGAATAAAATTGAACATATTTCAGTTGAAATTTAACCTACCGCCCTGAACATTGTAGCTTATGTTCCCTCGCCACTGGTCTCCTTTCATTGTTTTCCTCATCTTTAACTCAAGAGGGCACCTTGTCACTATGCCTGTAAAGGAGTTAATGTGAGATATGGCTTTTACACTTGGTGGGCACGGAATATCTTGACCTATTGACACATCCACTGTTTCACTAAAACAGTGGTTCTTGAACATTTTCATGCCAAGGACCCCCAATTTGATGTGTTTGGCCACGGACCCCCATAAAAAAAATGTTTTGCCAGGAATAAGAGAAGATTTGCGTTTTCAAAATGTATTCCACATTTTTCACAATTCTTAAAAAATGGCAGATCTTCAAAAATAGCCTCACAACGCGTCGCGCGATACGTTGTGAGCTTGTAGATCGGCTATTTTTTAATGGCAGAATAAAGTGGTTACACTGATGAAGTGTGCCTGCCATGTAATGGCAAAACACTTGTTGTATTCCGCCATACTTAGTAATTCATATATGTCGCCACAAAAGTTTGTCCGTCCATAACTGCCGCACCGTTTACACTACGCCGGCAAACTATACATCCAAACGTGCGGCTTGGCCGGGAATCGTGTGGTTAGAGGGGCGGCCTTGATACCGGAAGGTCCCTAGTTCGATTCCCCAATTCATCACATCAATCATGAATCACCGCTGAATAGCCCTTGAGCAAGGCTTCCATGCAGGGTCCGGCTGGAAACAAGCTTCGTGCTTAGTCCGACACCCTGGGTAAACAACAAACTTTGCTTTGCTTTTGCTCGGAAGTCTTTTGCCGTTACGCGTTACCATGGCGACGTAATTCGCAAAAGAACTATGAAAACACGCCTTTTTTGTCAAATGCTACTCAAATGCTACTCCTCCCACACGGTTGACAATATATACATCAAAACGTGCGCAACGACCAGGCCAACCAGGCTATTACTTTTTCCGCTGTTTCGCGTTACTACGGCGACATTATAGGCAAAACTACGAAACCATGCTCCCTTTTAGTCCGTATTTTAGACGTATTTTAGACGTCTAATAGACCAAAAAATGCACAGTGGGTTGGGCTCTTCCCAGGGGGGCGCAGGTACATGATTGCTGACTCTGAGAGTGGATGTTACACACACACACACACACACACACACACACAGACACACACACACACACACACACACACACACACACACACACACACACACACACACACACACACACACACACACACACACACACACACACACACACACACACACACACTTGCTCTGTCCCCTTCCCGCCTCAGCCAGCTGCAGGCACACTTAAATTTTCTTAAGAAATTTGTTTCTAGTTTTGATACTATATTTATCTCATTTACGGGGACCCCCTCAAGGACCCCTGGGGGTGTCCGGACCCCACTTTTTTGAACCAGTGCACACAAAAAAACACTTCTTACCACTTCCTCTTGGCAAAGCCACTCCTGACAGCGCCTCCAGCACAGAACTCTTCCCGGAGCTTTGGTCTCCAATCACGGCGATAGCGGGAAGCGACAGGTCCTTGTCCACACCGAGGGAGCGAAGGGAGTCAATGAGGTCTATGCAGGGACGCACTGTGTCCTCAAAATGCTGCTGCAGCAAGGAGGGTTTCTGCAGGGACCAGGAAGTTTAGAAACGTAACAATTTTAACACCACCTAGAATAATACCGTGATACAGTATACTTCATTTGGATTCTGAGAAATGACCGGGCATGGTTTTATCCACATTGAGTATTCACTTTTCTCAAGTACTTTACTGTTTAACTTGTACTGTCTAATGTAGACCGTAACCTTGTTTGACTGAATCCCACTTAAGCAGAAAATAAAAAGAAGGCTTCTTGTTAGAATTGCTCGTATTGACAGCAGGACCCTTTAGGTTACCTTCAATGTTGTAATGTACTGTAGCAGCACCTACACCAAATCTCTTCACCGAAAATAGCCTATCTAGAAGATGTTGTAAGCCTATCTACAAGATGTTGTAAGCTTGTAGATCTGCTATTTTCTGCTGAATAATTACCTATTATGGACCAGAATAGACAGACACTGCATTCATGTGGTTAACCTAAAAAGGATCCTTGTGCATGAGAAAACAGTTTCTATCATCATTCTTTCAGTTCATCACTTATGCAAGAGTCAGATGGAGAATACATTGCCTCAAAATATACTTATTATTACTATGTAGATATTTCAAAAATGCATGTAATCATTTTACACCTTTTCAGCCTTTTTTTTATTATTATAACTTTTAAGCCACTGGAATGTGAACTTAACAGTAAGCACCTAAACAGTATTAAAAAGGTGAAAAAAGGTGAAAACAAAACTTCTCTTCCTCTTCTCTCTCTCTCTCTCTCTCTCTCTCTCTCTCTCTCTCTCTCTCTCTCTCTCTCCTGTCAAACAGTGATGGAAGTATTCATATGTATGTCTTACTTAATAAAAAGCGGCAATACCACAGTTGAACTGTTACTGTTAAAGGACGACTTCACCGCTTTTCAACCTATCTTCATATGATTGGTTCTCACTAATACTCATGATAAAATGGTATCATTTTTTTCTACTCGGTCTGTATCTCAGAGGAGGGCTGTGGACAGTTCAGAGTCCCGTCTACCAGTGACATCATCAATGGGGAATCCAAGCTAATAGAAACTGCAGGCTTTCTATTCCTGGAAAGTTGCAATGCAATAAAAGAAGCCATTGTTCTCGTGTTAATAAAAATCTAAATAAAAAATGTGAAATCTTGTTGGAAAAAAAAATCATGCCTAACGATGATGTCACTGGTAGACAGGTTTCTGGACTGTCCACAGCCCTCCTATGAGACACAGACGAAGTAGATTTTTTTTTTACCATTTTATCATGAGTATTAGTGAGGACCAATTATATGAAGATAGGTTGAAAAGCGGTGAAGTCGTCCTTTAAGTAAAAGTCCTTTATTAAAACAACATTTACTTCAGTAAAAGTATCGGTACCGAAAGTAAAAGTACTCATCATTGGACTAATTGGTCTTCAAAACAAAGGGTATTATTTGAATGGACACCTATCCAACATCCAACACATAATTAACGTAATGTCAGTCAGTCTGTCTGTCTGAAGTGCTTGGTTCTCCTCAGTGGCTGAAGCAATTGCTGTGCACTTGCATGGCCAACAGGCTTCCCACCGTGAGGAAGCCTGTTTTTCACTTTACCCAAATTCAAGCTGTTTATTAGCCTTTTTTGGAAACACTGTCTAACTCTACATGGTCCCCCAGCCTATGGGATTGGGATCAGTGTTGCCACATTTTGCCAGAGGAAAAAGTAAGCAGGTCTATGAAAACGATGCTCATATCCCCAACGGGTATGGACTAGTTCTGTTTTGACACACACCACACCACACCACACCACACCACACCCCCCACACACACACACACACACACACACACACACACACACACACACACACACACACACACACACACACACACACACACACACACACACACACACACACACACACTTGAAAACTTTAAATGGGACATTCTGCATAATGAGTACTTTTACTTTTGGTACTTTAAGTACATTTTGATGCCAATACTTTTGTACTTTTACTCAAGTACATTTTCAATTACTTAAGTAAAACATTTGAGTACTTTTTCCATCACTGCGAGGAAGATACAAGAAAGTTATTCAGGCGCCTAAGCGTACAAAATGATCTTTCCACTTACATGACCATGATCGGTCTGCTTGGTCTTGGAGGGGCTTGAAGGAGAGGGAGCGCTCTTCTTCATCGTGGCTTTCTTCATCTTGGACTTGACCAGATTGTCTGTGGATTTCTGGACGACAAAGAAAATGTATAATTTATTAGTACAACCTGAACATCATCAAAGTTATAGTACAACAGCCCTACACTAAAGATCAGACTATACCTTAATGTGAGTTAGAAGATGGAACACAGGTAGGCTAAAGCAACTGGTTGACAGTCTGATCCCTTATGAGGTTCAAGGTGTTATGTTTAGTTTCTTCCCCAGGGAGGTAGGCAGGGGGACGTTTTGATACTGGAGAAATCAGAACTTAGCATAAGTTTCACTTTCGATTTACTTACTAACTGTAACTGTGTTTGCAGGAATCCACACCATATTTTTTTTGTAGTAAATCATTTAAAATAAATCAATTTAGGCTCAGATAGAGAATGTAAAATAAGACTTTCAATTTGATAAACATCCCACTAATACGACATTAAGCTATATTGTGTATCTGCTTGTTAAAAAAGTGGAGGACATAAGAAAAAAAGGTTACTTTAAGGCTAGTGTCTTAAGTCAGTGGTTCTCAACCTTTTCAGGCTGTGACCCCCCAAAATAATCATATTTGAACGGGGGACCCCACCCCCCACCTTGATAAGCATTGGAATTGGAATTGAGATTTATTTTGACTCGATTCCACAGATAAATATTGTGAAAATTGTGAAAAAGATCTACAAGCGCACAACGCCTCGCAACGAGATGTTATGAGCTTGTAGATCGGCTATGTTTGCCTCTAATATCAATTGACAATTTGGCCAACGTTTGACCAGTTTCTATAGTTTTTTTTTTTTTTTTTTTTTTTTTTTTAAGTTATTAAAAAGGTCTTAAAAGTCCTTAAATTGTCACTTCACTGTCATCTGGGGACCCCCCCCCCCCCAATCGTGGGGTCCCGACCCACAGGTTGAGAACCACTGGGGAAGTTTTGATACTGGAGAAATCATAGCTCAGCATAAGTTTCACTTTCGATTTAACCGAAAGTTAAATCATGACAGTCATAGATGAACTTCAACCTGGTGTTTGCATTTTCTCCATTTACGGCCTGTACATCTACATAAACGTTCAGATTTCAAATATAAATTGTTTACCCCATGGCCACGGATGTTAAAATTATATACGGGTCCTCAGAAGTACCCGTATATTCCGTATTGTTCAATAAAAATCATTTTAATCCGATTGGTGGACATTTTCTTTGAATTTTCTCCATTATGCTTTCGACCACGTGACCCTATCGGTTGGGAGGTGTATTGCACTCTGATACATTATAACTATGATAAAATGGTCACCGATTAGATGAAAATGCTTTTTGTTGAACAATACGGAACATATGGCTACTTCTGAGGGCCCGTATATAATTTTAACATCCGTGGTCATGGGGTTAGCACTTTATATTTGAAATCTGAACGTTTAGGTAGATGTACGGGCCAAAAATGAAGAAAGTGCAAACACCAGGTTGAAGTTCATCCATGACGGTCCGTCATGTGGGTCATGGCTATGGTGTAGCCCTGAAACATGACTGTCATGGCTAGGCTAGGGTGGTGTCGTGTGTGGTTCTACGTAAGATAGCCCTGAAACATGACTGTCATACCATGACAAGCGTCATGTGAACCATAGCTATACATAAGATAAAGTCAAACAAATCCACATCACAACAGTATTTAGCAAACTTAAACATATTACAGTAACACTTTGGGCAACTATAATGAAACACATAGGTCGATTGTAATAAAACATACATTCCAAAACAAACCTAAATAAACATTATGAAACACAAACTTCACTTACTTGTCTTCACACAGACGCACACCCTGTGAAATCCAACATTTGACTATATTAAAATGAGCCACAGCAGTGATCAACCACCCGAGGGCAGGGCAGTGGATCTCAACCTGTGGGTCGGGACACCACATGATTTTTTTTTCTCCTAAAAATGTACTGAAGTACAGTACTTGAGTAAATGTAGGCTACTGAGTTACACCGCTGGAGAAAAGATAGCTGTAAAGTAGATAACACTCCGAGTGTAATCAGGTTTAGCCAAAGTCAATATGTCGCTCTCCATGGTGCTGATGCTGAATATAGGGCGAGCTGGGCACTTTTACGAAGTTAGCCTTGTGCAAATCTGTATCTTTGCTGTCGTAAAATGATTGTATTAAGCATTGGCATGTCAGAATTCAGGACCATGATGCACCTGTGAAATGAGTTATTACTGATTTATGGGTTCTAATGTAAAACGGGGAATGGGCCTATACAGTTCTCCCTAAATAATGGCAGGTTCATAAAAATAAATAAGAAAACAGGACCAGTTCTCTCAGTTGAAGTGCCTTAGTTAGAACGCAGGAACACAAAGGAAGGACTGCAGTAAGTTTTGATTCACGAGAAATCACAACTTAGTAAATGTTTACCTTTCGATTAAACTGCATTTGTAAGAATGTTTATTTTTGTTTGTTTGTTTTTTACCCACAGTGAATTAGGCATGCTGATAATATCTGACCCTCTACACAGAGATACAGAGAGAAAAAAGGGTGAGAAGGAGGACCTCTCTCATTCAGAATATCCGTCTCCAATCTCCATACGTTATAGCTCTATGCTGCCCCCAGTGGTCGTAGCTTCAGATGAACTTACTGCATCAGGTGAAAGTTAAACTGACAGATGATGACAGAAAGCTTATTTTATTCACAATGACATTTGTATTTGTCAACTGCACAGGTGGACATGGTGGGGGGTGTACAGGTGTACAGAAGTGAGAAGAAAGGTGGAATACATACAGTTAGTCTTCTTTGAGTTTAATCAAGAGTATTGTGACAATTAAATGCTTACATTGTCTGAATTACAACAGCATTTCTGTCAGTAAAAATAATAAAATGTGTTAATATCTGTACTCTGTGCTCAAATTAAATGTATTCATTCTGTACAGGGATAATATTAAAATAATGAAGATATTCCTGTTTCCATAAAATGATGAGGTATATAACAGAGCAATGTTCTGTACAATGATCATATGATCATTGTGCTACGGATATTGTCTATAATCCCCTCAGCTGTCTTTTAGCTGCTCTGTTGTTTTTATTTTGTTCCTCTCTGCCTGATAAAAGTTACATTCTGTTGAAAGTGCTGTTATAACATTTATACAGAGGCAGAGGTCAGCTAGGTCAACTGTTAGGGAGTTAAAGTTGGAACAGCCGTCTACTCTAATTACTTCCAAAATGTGGTAATATATATTTGTATAATTATATTTGTTTTATTTCTTTAATAGTTCAACACATTTTGATTAAGTTTTACTTATGTATTCAATGGATAGGCACATGCTAAGCTGAAGGGCCTGCAATAAAATCATATCTAAAATTCACTATTGTCACTATTTAACCACATCATGGTATTTCTATGGTGAATAATTGTAACTCCTGCTGAACAGTACAATATTACGGAAGGTTGGCTCTAGCCATAAATCTACATTTCCTTGTAGTACAAGTTTACTTACTGACCTGATATGCACAACTACTAATATGTCACTAGAGTTGTACTATAGTTAACTAAATAGGACTTTCAATTGGTCAAAGGGAAAAAAGCAGGGAAGACATCAGGATGCAAGCAGTGTGGTCAGATGAGTCCACTTATACCAGCTTTGATATAGCCTTAAATATTTAGAAGTGTGATATGCTCTGCCTAAACACTGACCCCTAGGAGGTCTTTACTAAAGTTAGATTAACTTGTACAGTATGCAGTAAATGCAGTCTATACTGTCAGTGTACACAGTATTACAAAAGTGTTTCTGCTGTCCTGCACATGAACAGTTTTGACCTGCTCACCTTGGTGTAACACTGATACTAGATATAAAGACAGGAATAAAATAAAATAAAAAGCTCATTATGAGAGTCCAATTTAGTGTTTTTCTCACATGAGACACGTCGCTCGTGTTGTGAGCTTGTAGATCTGCTATTCTATCTACTTCCAAAAATGTGTGAAAAGTAAATTCAAATAAAATTAATTAAAAAACGAAAAATACTTTTTTAAGGTATAGAATTTGCCTCTATATTGGGAAATGATTGTGCATTATTTTATGTAGTTTTTTTATATGTTGCAACTTTTGTACTGCTGCTATCTTGGGCAGGGCTCCCTCGAAAAATACATCTTGTACCTCAATAATTATAAAGTCTGGTTTTAGCAAGAAACAAGTAAACGTGGTTGACGTGTGTTTCTCTGCTGTCTGTGGTGGGTGGGTGCACAGATCTAGGGTAGCCTACGTCTTTGTATCAGGAGCGCATTGTGCAACAACCTGTTCCTGAAACGGGCACACACACCAGCAACTACTAGGAGTATACTTTGTAATGAAGAGAGGTAACAACACATTCTGGTGGTTTGTGCCTTTTTAGTTGTGTGTGTGCGTGTTGTGTGTGTTGTTGATCTGGTTATACAGTAAGTATAGATGTTAATGTAGACGTACTGGACAGACAAGCTCTGGATACAAGTGAGTATGTCTGATGTACCTCAGTGTAACTTAACCATGATACTTCATATATTAATTGACAGGATTATATAGTGATACATGTTTGATAAGGTAGCATGAGGTCACTTTCACTTCAAATCATTCAGAGATGTGAGTGAAGAAGTGGTCCACACCTCACAGTGTGCTAGTCATTGTATATATTTTATTTAGGTTTATTTCCTGTTATTAGAATTGTTACTCTTTTCATTTGTTTTGCTATTTGTGTAAATGTACTCTTGTATATGTATGTACTGTATATCTAGAATGTAACTAATACAAATCTTGAATCATAAATAAATCCACAAAACTTACAAACTTTCAATGAACCATGTGAAATCATATCACATATAGTGTAAATATGAAGTAACAATATAGCTGCAAGCAGCGATAATATGGGGCCAGGAGAGAGAAAGAGAAATGATAATTCCTTTAACAGGTCAGTTCATGAAAGTCCTTGCGGTCTTGTTTCCAATGAGTGCCTGTGAGCAATAAGGGGTTAAGAGTCTTGCTCAGGGACAAATTTCATTTCATCGACACATTTGCTGACCTGGCCTGGAATTGTACCTGGGGCAACCAGAGTCTCTGGCTCCCTAGGCGGGCTCACTAACCACTCAGCTATGGCCACCCCTGAGAGAGAGAGAGAGAGAGAGAGAGAGAGAGAGAGAGAGATGGAATAGATTGAAGAGACAGAGAGAGAGACAAACGGAATAGATTGAAGAGAGAGAGAGAGAGAGAGATGGAATAGATTGAAGAGACAGAGAGAGAGACAAACGGAATAGATTGAAGAGACAGAGAGAGAGACAAACGGAATAGATTGAAGAGAAAGACATGGAAATGGAATAGATTGAAGAGAGAGAGAGAGCCATGGAAACCGAATAGATTGAGTTTTTTGCATTTCAACTTAAATGAGTCTGCATCAAGTGAGGCTTGAACCGGCAACCTTACGGTCATGAAGCACTCTTAGGTAGCTGCAACACTACCTATAGTGCTATATCTTTGTGCAGGCTGATATTGTCTGTTGAGGATCACAAACTCTTGCCTTCTGTCATGACCCAAGCCCCTGTTTCACTAACACTAAGATCACTCGTTCACAAACCATTTACCAATGAAGAAATTGTACATCTCCTCAGAACCAAAATTAGTGAAAGTAGCCGATCTACAAGCTCACAAACCATTAAAAGTTGTCAGATTGTACATTGGCTATTTTCACAATGAAGTATGTTATACATTGAAAAAACATACTCTCATTGCTATCTGAAAAGTTGTGAGATTGTATGTGTTGCTGTATGTAAAAAACACTTAATTAAGTATTTCATGTTATCTTTAACAATTGCAGATGTATTCATTGATAGTCATGTTATGTGAAATGCAACTTAGATGAAGTCTGCACCAAGTGAGGCTTGAACTGGTGACCTTCAGGTTGTGGGGCACACATTTAAGCGAGAAGCCACCAACAGACAAGAACCTGTGAAAAAGGAGATCACACAGATCATACAGTTTCACGCAAATAGCTGAAAAATCCTGGGTTTAAGTGTTTTTCAAACTGCTCAAGATTGCGGACAATCTAAGGGCGGTGCTTACTGGTCAACGTGATAGATGTGTTCCTCATTAGTCAAGGCACATGTGTAAGCAGGTCTAATGGCTGTCGGCCAAACGAGGCATGACTTTTGCCTGTTTAAAGTTTCAATTTTCAAAAAATTGCTATAGCGCCCCCGTTTGACCAATTGGAGTAAGATTGGTTTCAGTGATATTTGGAATGGCCCTTTACATTTCTGCAAAGTTTCAAAGAATGGTAAGTCTGCATATATGTGTTAGGGGCAGATGAATAATTGTCATAAAACTGCAATATTCATTGGCTCATTAAAGCTTCATTTTTTCACTTATGGAAGATATTTTGCAAACGTTTTTTGGTATAGGTCCAAAGTTCATGTGTAAAAAGTTTCGTGCAGATTACTCAAAAATCCCAGGAGGAGATAGGTTTTAACTGTTTTTCATATAATTCAAAATGGTGGGAGATCTAAAGGTCAGAGGTCAAAAGTCAGAGTGTGAAAGTTGTTCAGCATGAGGAGACGCATGTGTGCATCGAAGTTTCATGGCTGTAGGTGAAACAGGGCATAAGTTGTACCTGTTCAAAGTTGTCATTTTCAACTGAGTGCTATAGCGCCACCTTTTGACGAAAGATTGTGAGATTTATTTTTTGATCGTTTTTCATGACCATCTATCATATGGCCGAGTTTCATAAAAAGCGACTGCACGGTTCAGCCAGAACTGGCAAAAACGGCAGAAGAAGAAGAAGAAGAAGAAGAAGAAGAAATGGAATAATGCGAATAACAATATGGGTCCATGCTGGAAGCCTGGCCCCATAATTAACATTTATTGAGACTCGGTAATCTGTACTCTAAATGTGTATAAGTAATGTGTGAAGACGAGGGAGGAAGGGAGTAAACAACACATTCTAGTGGTTCTCATCTTGATTTCTCTTTTTAGTTTTGGGTGTGTTGTTGATCTGGTTATCAGTCATTAATGTAGACTATACTGGACAGACAAGCTCTGGAGACGGGTGAGTAAAGTAACAATGATATTTCCTGTTAATTGACAGTAGTGTAAGGCAAGGCAAGGCAGGTTTATTTGTATAGCACATTTCAACAAGGCAATTCAATGTGCTTTATATTAAACATATTTTTCTGATTGGCTAAAATTGGCTACAATTGGCTACAATTGGCGGGAGGGGCCCGTTTTGCAAACAATACCAAAAATTATGAGCCCACCGTCTGATTGCTGTGAAAATGTGCAACATACTCCCAGTAAGCGAGAAAGATGTATCAGTCACATTTAGCAGATTCCATTCCAATTGGCTATGACTGCCTTCCAAATTTGCGGACACTGGTTAGGCAACCCGGCCTGGCGGGTGTCTGCGCACAGAGGAGCACACTTTTCTAGTTGATATCTGCAAGCAAGAATCTCCAATTCTTTCCCCAATGCCCAGGTCAGAATTGGAAGCAGAGTGAATGGCTGGTGGTGGTTCGCCTCTGTTTTTCAATTTTACTTTGTAAAAGTTGTCCATGGACGGTCTCCCATCTAAGTACTAACCAGGCCCTGCCAATCACTCACAATTCCTGTCACCCACGGCGTCCCCCAAGGCTCAGTTCTTGGCCCTCTCCTCTTCATCCTCTACATGCTCCCCCTTAGACAGATACTCCGCAGACACGGCCTCCGATACCACTGCTATGCCGATGACACACAACTCTACCTCCCCTGCACAGCCATCACTGCCACCACCCATTCCACCCTCACCTCCTGCCTGACCGACATTAAACCTGGGTGTCATCCAGGACGGACCTCACTCTCTCCTTCCAGTCCCACGTCAACCATATCACTGCCTTCTTTCATCTTCGCAACATTGCCGCTGTACAAAAGGCCCTCGTTGAAATTGGCAATTGAGGTCACTGTGACCTGTGCTATTTAGCAGCTGCGCTGATTAGCGCAGGTGCTCTTAATGGGAGTTTTCTTCTCAGTCCAGAAGGAGAGTAGAGGAGAGTGAAACACAGCTTGCAATGTGTATGTTATGTTCTTTAGATCTAATGTTATTATTTCACTACTTGATGCATCTTTAAGCCGTGTGCGCTCACAAACTGTCATCAAGATGTTAAGAACAGCATCCAGCACCTCAGCTGGAGTGATGTGGAATTGGCACGAACCGTCAATCATTTTCCACAAATTCCAGGCTATGAACTGGGACACCCTGGCTTCGTGGCAACGGCCGACATTCAATTCGGGTGGATATACAGGGAGAAGAAGAGTGACCATGATGGAGTTGTTAAAGAAGGTAAAGGAGGAATGCGGAATAGTGATTTCATGTAGATTTAAAACGCAGAAGAAGTATGAATTAACGATGCAAGATGCAGATGGGAAAGATAAGATGATGGACGGAATGAAGATAAGGAATAATATTATAGTGTCAAAGGAGCTGAGCAAAAATGAGTTGGTGGTGTCATTTATGGCACTGCCAGCTTTTATAACAGATGGTGAGATCCTGGATAAACTGGCAGCCTGGGGAGTGTCTGCTGCTTCCCCCATCAAGAGGAGAGTGTGGCCGGGAAAAGGGCACCCGTTTTGTTAAGGTGAGGTTCCCGAAGGAAGTGCAAAGTTTTCTTCAGGGTAATTCACGACAAACAGGTGAAAGTTTGTAGACAGTGCATCCAGCCTGGGCACATTATGAGGGACTGCCCAGAACTGTTCTGCTTCAAGTGCCATCAGCAAGGACACTATGCCAGAGAATGTGAGAATGCCAGGGAGGAGAGCGAGGAGTTCTTCTCTGATCCTGAGGGGAAGGAGAAGGAGGAGGAGGAGGAGGAGGAAGGCGAGACAACACCAGCAGAGCTAGAGGAAGCACCACCAGCAGAGGCAGAGGAGGCACCACCAGCTGAGACAGAGGTGGTGGAGGAGACACCATCAGCTGAGGGGGCGGAGGTGGAGGTTGGAAGCGGTCACCAGCATGCGGCTGAGATGGAGAGGATCCACAGGTCCCATATAGTATTCAGCCTAACAAGAGCCCAGGCTCAGATGGGTTAACAGGGGAGTTTTATAAAACCTTTTCAGATGTGCAGTGCTGGCACCTATACTTTTAAAGGTTTACAGGCATATGGAGGAAAAACAGCTGGTGTCACAATCCATGTCAACTGGTGTACTCACAATGTTATATAGAAATAGAGGTAGTAAACTGAAATGAGAGAACTACAGGCCGATCAGTCTTTTGAATATTGACTATAAGATTATTGCAAAGATTTTGGTAAACAGCAATATGCACAATGCGAGATGTGATTCACCATATGAATAATGATGGAGAAAGTGTTTTTTTTTTAAATATAGACTTTTATAAGCTTTTTTTTTATAAGCTTTTTATAGAGTTGAGTATAATTTCCTTTTTAAAAAAATGTAGAGATATGGTTTTGGGCCGAGGCTCATAACAGTATGGAAAGGGGCTAGTAGGCAACCACGTTGACTCGACCTGGCTTCCCTCCTCCGCCCCTCCAACAGCAACACCGAGTCACGCTTCCTGGACTGCGGCGGCATCCAAATTCAACTCTGTAACTCCACCCCTACCCGATCCGCTCCACTCACTGTCGCAGAGTTCTGCCTGGCGTTTAGCATATACCGCGATGTCATCTGCTCCGCCTTCCCAGCCCGGCGACAGGAGTTGGACGACTACCTGGTACTCGACTTAACAGTCCGTTTCGGAGGAACCCTCTTCCAGGAGTACCACCGCCAGCTCTCCGCCACAGCCGCTGCCAGGCTCCAGCAGTGGAACCTGGCTTATTAGGGTCAACTAGACCTCGAGCTCTATTGCCGCTTTTCCGCAGGCAGGGTGGCAGAAACCTGCAGTTTATGTGGCAACCCCGCCCACCCTCAAAACAGAGCAGCCATAATCCCTTAGTCTAGTAGTTGCTCTCATTGTCTTTCTTTGGGGGTAACAGTCCATGCGTGCCGTGCTGACAACGCTAACGGCCGTCCACACCCCCAGCTCATCACAAAGGGTGGAAGGGCTTTTTCAGTTCGGGCCCCTAAGCTTTGGAACGTCCTACCTGTTGACTTAAGACGTGCAAAATCAGTGTCATCTTTTAAAACTCTTCTGAAAACCCATCTCTATGCTAAGGCCTTTTCCTATTTTTTTCCTGACACTTTTGTTTCATTAGAGTATATCTGTATGGTTTTAATTTACATTTTGTGCCTACTATGTGTTTTATTTGCTGATCGTCTGTTGCAGTTTATCTCCAATGCTTTCAACGGTATTACTTCCGCCCAGCTACCTCACACAGCCAAAAAGCCAAATAGGCCCCCACTGGAAACAAACGGAAATGAGATTTCCGGAGGGAGAGGTTTACCAGGCTAGTAGAACCCTATATGATAGAACTTTTATGGGTGCAGGGAAAAAGCAGGTGAAAGATGTAGTTTATGAATATGTGCCAGGGTTCTTACCAGAGCAAGGAATAGTTGATTGTATGTGGGAATGGAATAATGAAATCAGGGCAAGAACAGTGGCAGACTGAATGACCATGACACAATACTACATCATGTGTTCAGCACTAACGTATTGGCTGCTGCTGAAAACTGTCATTTCTAACCTAGTAGTCGAGCCTAAGTAAAATAAACACACTACACAGGCCACTGTCATCTATTCTATACAACACCTATGGGCTGCTGTCACTGTTGCTTATGGCCATACCACACTGAGACATGCCCAGATTGGTAATTGCTTGCAGCATTGAGACAGTGAGTGAATCCGAAAAGTTTGAGACAGAGAGTTAGGTTTGTTTGGTAGGTAATTTTGGTTGTTTTTGGTCTGTCTTTTACTTTGTGTTTTTTTCTTATGTTAACCGGACAGACAACATGGCACTGAATCAGGAGGAACGGAACAAAAATACTGAGAAAGCAAGCCGGACTTATGAGAAGAAATTAACGATTGAGGTGGATATTGAAGGCAAAGATAGAACTATAATGATGGATTTGTTAAAAGCAGTCCAATAGAAATGTGGAACAGCCATCGGATGCAGATTTAAGACGCAAAATAAGTACGAGCTGACAATGCTGGATGAAGGTGGGAAGAATAATTATGATTGGAAATAACATTATAATTGCAAAATAACTGAGTAGTGATGAGCTGGTGATGTCATTCATGGCACTGCCAGTTTATATCACAGATGGGGAGATCTTGGACAAGTTGGCATACTGGGGAGTGTCTGCTGTGTCCCCCATAAAGAGGAGAGTGTGGCCTGGAACGGAAATTGTGGAGGGCACCCGCTTTGTTAAAGTGAAGTTTAATCAGGAGGTGAAATCTCTGCCATATTCCACAAAGTTTGAAACTCTGAACTCTGAAGGGAACGGAGCACTTCAGAGTTATTCATGACAAGCAAGGCAAAGTCTGCAGACTCTGTATTCAGCCTGGACACACCATAAGAGACTGTCCAGAATTCACCTGCTTTAAATGTGGAGAGCAAGGTAATTATGCCCGAGAATGTGTTGGAGATGAGAGAGATGAGAAGTTGACTGTCAAAATAAGTGAATCTGAGAAACAGCTATGTGATGATGATATATTGATTGATGTGGTTAAAATGGCCATAAATTCATATTCATATTCATAAATTCATATTCAGCCTAACAAGAACACAGGCTCAGATGGGTATTGATGTGAAAGTAATAGGGCTGTGAAGTACAACAGTATTGAATGTTAAGATCTGGATTTTAAACTGCGACATACAGTAACAGGATCTACAACAATGTTGTTTAGCATCAGATTGATAAAGGTATAAAAAGAGAATGTGATGTTTGCTGTTTAGATCCAGAAAGTTTAATGCATATGTTTGTGGAATGTAAAGAGCTGAAAGTGTTTCAAACGAGACTTGTGGAAAAAGTGAATTAGTAGATCCACACGATTGGAAAATGTTGTTGCTATTTGGAATGTGTAAAAGAGCAAAGTTGACAATAAATCTGCAAAATTATGCTATGAGTCATGCCAGGTTAGCAGTTTGGTTAAGAAGGAACATGGCTCATTTTGAGGGGAAAAACGTGAAGGTTTGGGCATATGTTGAAACAATTATGAAGAGCAGTATTTTTTTTTATTCATTGAAATTGGAAAATGATAGACCATTAAGTCTGTTGAACACAGATTATAAAATCCTTGCAAAAGTCTTGGCACAGAGGATAAAGAAAGTATTAATTAGGAGACATCATTGCACCCACACAGGCTTATACCAGGAAGAGATATAACTGACACAATATGTACAATCAGTACCATTATGAAAAATGATAAAAGAGGGGGAATCGTTTTGAGCTTAGATTTAAATAAAGCATTTGATAGGGTAGATCACCATTTTCTGTTTAAAACAATGGAGAGGTTTGGTTTTGGGGAAAGGAAGATAGCATGGGATAGAGCTGTTGTATACAGTAGAAACGCCAAAAGCTGTGTGAAATGCAATGGGGTGCTGACTAATACCTTTCCACTTGAAAGATCAGTGAGGCAAAGCTGCCCCCTATTGGCCATTCTGTACAGTATCTCTGTGGAGCCTCTGGCTACACTAATTAAAGGGGACATAAGGATCAGACTGTCACGGTTAGAGATAACAGTGTTAAAATAATTATGGAATACTTAAATATGTATGGGAAGGCTGCAGATGCTAAAATAAATGTGGATACATCTGAAACCATGTATATTGGAAACATGGATGAGAGAGCATGTGAAATTCCATTTAAGGTTGCTGAAGGTTCTGTATAAATTCTGGGTGTAAATATTGGTACAAATGATAAAAGTGCAAGAGATATGACATGGACTGGTGTGTTAAATAAATTAAAGCAAACTCTGATTTTTTTTGGAAACAGATGGAACAGATTAAAAGGGAAAGTGATTGTGGTCAATGCATTATTAATGTCAAGGTTAGTGTATGTTTTAGGACAATTAGACTTAAATAAATAAATAGGATAGTGTCAGATTTTCTATGAGGGGAAAGGGTGTCAGGATAGCTCATGAAACCCTGATAGCTAAATATAGTGAAGGAGGTCTACATTTGATGGATTTAAAAGTAAAAAATCATGCAATTAGATTAAAAGTAATCCTTAGGTATTTATATGCTTGTGTAGATCATGGGTGGAAATATGTTTTCAGAGATTCTATGAATACAATTGGGAGATGTGGGGAACATAGTCTTTTGATGGGATTTAAGAAAAGTATGTATGAAGATGTGCCTTACTTCTATAAAGAGGTGTTTGAAGCTTGGACCAGGTCCCTGCCTCAGGTCACATATGAGTGCACCACATGGATATGATTTTGAATCAGCCTGTCTTTCTAATCCAAAGGTTAAAAGTAATGGAATTTGGCTGTATAACAGAATATTTATGAATGCTATGGGTTAAACCAAATCAAGGATTATGAAGTTATACCAGGATTTTGTTTTACCTGTGAGAGCAATACTGGATGGAATGTATGAATATGATGATGTCAGGAAGGGAAAAATAATAGATATGTACGATGAAATTAAAATAAGTCTGCCCAGGAAATGGGTGGATGGTATTAATAGTGAGGACATAGGAGAGAGGAGTTGCCTGAATTGAGTGTTGAAAATAATTAAAATAAAATAGAGCTGGCCATGGGTAAACTGAAAGTGAAGGATTTTTATCAGCTCATGTTGACCAGAGAAGTCAAAGTACCAGCATCAGAAAAGTATGGACAAGGGTATTTCCACAAATGAATGTAAAAAAGATATGGGTGAATTAATGTGAAGTATAATAGTATTGAATGTGAAGATAATGATTTCAAGCTTAGACACAATATGATCTTTACAAATCCCTGCAGCTCCTCTCTGTCCTATCCCAGTTATGGGCGAACCTTTCAGTCATGTGATAGTTGATTGTGTTGGACCACAACCCAAGTCCCGTAATGGTAATCGGTATCTCCTACAGTAAACTAAAATATGAGTTTATTGAAGGTTTTAAATGGAGGGAACTGATATTGTTTGGAGCAAGTGAGAACACAAGAAAGGTGAATATTAACATGCTGAATTTTGTGCTGAGCCATGCGAGGTATGCGGTCAGGACAAGGAGGAATTAAGCTCATTTTGAAGGTGAAGGTGTGGCCTATATTTTAATCTAAAGTAAGGAGGGATGTTATGATTGTTTGATTTAAAAAATGACAGAGCATTTTGAAAGTTTTTTTGTGGATAGTGATACTTTTATCACCATTTCCTCTGATGATAAATGAATGTTTGAATTCTGAAATGTTTTTGTTTGAATGTTAAATTGTATAAGACAGGAATATACATTTGTCGGTCTTTCCTGTCCCAAAGCAGCAACATAATACAAAGCAGATTAAAGGCAAGGGAACAGACACTGAAGTGCTAACGTTAGCTCTGTGAATGATTATACTGCAAGCAGCGACAAGCTGCCTGATTGTGACATGTTGGTGAGAGTGAGCTGAGGTGACAGTGGAACCCAGCATTTTATAGACAGCAGGTGGTGATGATTGGATGAAGGTGGGGCCAGGTAACGGGTTGATTGACAGCTGATTAATTGGTGACTTCAGACCTGTAGTGAGTGACAGAGGGAAGGAGAGATAGATAGACAGACAGAGAGACAGGGCAAAACCCCAGTAGCAAACACAGTGGAACGTAACACGCCCACCAACGAGAACAAACTTACTCTGAGTTGGTTCTTACATAGCTCTATACAGCTCTCTCAAAAAAACAAAAACAATTACCGTACACACGGTACACTTATGCACGGGACAACACATCTGCCAGAACATTATCTATGCCCTTCTTATGCTTAATTTCTAGGTTGTAGTTTTGGATAATGAGGGCCCATCGCATTAACCACTGGTTCCAGGAGCGGTAAACAAAGAAGAATTACGACAGAAGGACTTGTAGTAGCCCGACATTCCAACGAACCGGCGTAACTCACGTTTGTTGGTTGGGGCTGGGCAATCAATAATATCCATAACCTTTGCATGCACAGGCCACATTTTTCCCAAGCCAACCTTGTTGTAGATGTAGGTGCATAATAAACGAGGCAAGTCAGGCTGTCACTGTGTATCAGTGCCATGTGTTCACAGTAAGAAGGTCATGATACAACGAGGTAAAGTCACGTGAGGCAGTGGCTCAGGGGTAGAGTGGCCGGGTAGAGTGAACTGGAAACCGGGTAGAGTGAACTGGAAACCGTGAGGTTCCCAGTTTGATCCTGGGCTGGGGGGTTCCCCCATATAGTGTCGAAGTGTCCTTGAGCAAGACGCTGAACCCCTAATTGCTCCCGATGAGCAGGTTGGTGCCTTTGCATGGTTTCCTCTGCCATGAATGTGTGTGTGTGTGTGTGTGTGTGAATGTAATGTACAATCTATGTAAAGCGCTTTGGATAAAAGCGCTATATACATTTACCATTTATATAAAGTCACAGGCTCAGTACCTCCACAGGGTGGAGCTGTAGACTAGCATAAACCACCCTAACCCTCTTTACACAGATAAGTAACCGTTGCTTTCCAAAATTCACATTTGGCCAGATTTACAGTTAACAAACTTAACGTAGCTGCTTTCAACCTGTCACACACCATTCTGAGGATGTGGATGTGTTCTGACCATGTGTCTCTATAGATGACACGGTCATTAATTGTTGATTTCTTTGTGTATGTAATCTCAACAGCATTGCAAATGAGGGTACATCTCAATGCTCTTTTCAAGAATAAATAAAGGTTTCAATCAATGTAAGGAAGCATGACAGTGGGGAATACCAGATAACACAGCGTTAACTAACCTCTGAAAGGTGGCTGGAGCATTTCGCATCCCAAAAGCTAACACATTATATTGAAGGAAATCATCGGGGGTGACAAACGCAGATATCTCAGAAGCACAGGCTGTTAGGGGGACCTCCCAATAGCCTTTCAGCAGATCAAGAGCATGTGAGCCAACATTATCAATACAGTCCTCCATCCGTGGGAGTGGATAGGAGTCTGGTACTGTGACTTACAAAAGTCAGTGCAGAACCTAGGAGTACCATCAGATTTTGTCTGGCTAGATTATTACTTAACAGATACTGTACTTCCTTTTTCATGGCTGCATCCATACTGTTGACACGGTATGGATGCTGTCGAATGGGTCCAGGATTACTCAAAACTATGTCATGCTCTATTACTGAGGTGCGAGTAGGGGTGTCATTAAAGAGCATTGGTTACTCTATAATTAACTGAGTAATATCCACACGTTACCCTACAGGCAAGTGGGCAAGATGGGAAGACAGGTCTGCCAATATTTCTGAATTAGCTGGCCTGGTTCACTGCTGAGGTGCATATCTAAGCTTAAGACCATCATCATCTGGAACAGTGTTGAACACGGTGGAAACTGAAGCTACAGCTGAGACAAGTGGAACATTACTCACAGATGGATCTGGAGCTCTGCGGTACAACTTGTTGATGTGATAAACACGGGTGCTCCGCCTGCGGTTAGGAGTATAGATAACATTAATCAGTGTCACTCAACTTCTCCACCACAGAGTAAGGACCTGAGAAGTGAGCGGACAATGCAGACCCTGTAACAGGCAGTAAGACCAACACTTAATCTCCTACACAAAAGGAGCGGGCAACAGCACTCCTATGATAGTGCTTCTTCATAGTACTCTGGGAGGTGGCAAGTGCTTTCATTCATTCAACCTTTATTTAATATTCGCGGAGAGATCAATTGAGCGAGACCCATTTACAATGATGCCGAGATTACACACATATAAATAACATAAGAGTAACAAGAAAAAACAATAAAGTTGACACAAACAGTTAAAACAATTGCATGTTAACATCAATCAGTTAAAACAGTTGCATACAGGTAAGACACGGTTATTATTTGCTCTCTAGCTTTCTTAGCTAGAGAGCAAGCCCTATGTATGCGCCCTCTAAACTGGCTCACATATTTCAATATGTTTGTGGACTTAATGAACGTGTCAGGAGACAGGATTTGCTCTTTCAGAAGCTGAAGTGGACCTCGCACTGTGTGACCAAGAACCAGCTCGTAGGGGCTGAATCCCAGTGACTCCTGAACAGCCTCTCGTAGTGCAAGCAAGGCAAAAGGCACACCCTCATCCCAGGCACTATCCACTTCCAGACAATAATTTCCTCAGTACTGACTTGAATGTCTGATGCCAACGTTCTAGTGCCCCTTGTGACTCAGGGTGGAAGGCTGAAGCGACTCTGTGCTCAAATCCTAGAGACCCTATATAGGCGGCCGCAGTTATGGTTTGACCCAAAAAAAGTTGCAACAAAAGGTTTTTCAATGGTTTATTGTAGTATCAGGTGTACTTAGTAACATATCAAAAGTTTACCAAAATCGGACCACTAGAAAGGTCCGATTTTCAAAATGGCCGCCACCAGATCCTTAAGATACCATTATTCCTTCATTATTCATCCTATAAGTAATGTTGGTATCTAACCCCGTGTTTTGATGATCTAGAATTAAAATGAGCACATATAAATTATAGTGAAGTGATTAAAGTATAATTTTGTATTAAAACAACTGATTATACGCATATTTATGGAGTACATACATAGAAGTGAAGAAACGTTTATAATGTAATTGGACATTTCTCCTTTTTCCACATAATGCCCAGAATTGGTGATTTATTTAACTTATAATTCACATTCTGTTGAAGCTTTCTGGCGATTTATTTTGATACCAATGAGGAATAAATGCATTATTACTGTGTGGTACTGTGAAATTAGTCTAAACAGGGCTGCCACATGAAGGCTCAGTACCGCTAACCCCTTTTTCTTTTTTTTTTGCTTTTCTTTTTTTTTGTTTTTTTTTTTTTTGTTTTGTTTTACTTTTTTTTGCACCAGATTAACAATTAGACTTCACACTCTTCCTCCCATAAAGGTTGATTATGCGGATTCTCACAATTTTCTACTTGACATGATCCACAAGCAGGCATGCAAGGCAGTCCGTATCTTCTACAACTACACCGTTGTGTTCGGCAAGCAGTTTTGCAATTACAGTGGACCATCTGTAGGAGGCTTTCCGGGGCAGCAGCTTTATTTGTCATAACTGGCACAAACCGATCGTCCTCCAATTTCCATCCCCAATCCATGGGATTCATGTCACTCTCCATTTCAGTCCATACCATAAGCTGGTAATAAACTCTTTGGCAATGATATTTGGTTGAGGACTCTGTAGGAGGGAGATGTTCTGGGGTAACAAATGCCTTCGCAGACGCAATTTTCTTGATAAGAAGATTGTAGCGCTTGCCACCAAACATGACTGCCATCGCCTTGCTCCCAAGGTCCTCTATGACAGTTTTTGCTTGATTTGGGAGTGCAAACCCATTCGCACACGTCTGGATGGTCGATTCACCATTCGCAAGTTTCTGGAAAGCAGATTTTTTGCCAACACTAAAAATGCGTGACGTTGTATCACATCCTGTGAAGGCATGAATAAACAGCAACTGAGAACACAAGTCACTACCCAGGACTTTTTTCATCTTGCTGATGTCATACACTTTAGGAACTTTGGCCTTGTCCGAACGAAAATAGAGGCCTCTATTGTCCATCTTAGCATAGTAGAGGAGTAGAACGAGTAAGTCTGTATCTTCCCCTATCAAGGTCGTGGGCTGATGGTGTGACGCCTTGATTGCAGCCTTGACAATGTCCACGTCTGCATCCCCTGATGCATTGATAACCGTGCAGCCCTTCTTCTGCAGTTCCTCAGTCACAAGATTAATAAGTCCTTGTTTGTTTGAAGATCTGGATAGGAAGTCATCCTTTCTTCCCACAAACTCAGTTTTTGCATCTAAGCTAATGATGGGGTGGGCATGTTGCCCGCGTCGCTGATGTGTATTGTCTTTGATGGAAGGACCTTCACTATAACCATCAAAAACTACAGTTGCTTTACCATAACGGTATATGGTAAAGTCTGCATATGACGTACACTGGATGGTACACTGGAAATGTACACTGTCCCCATATTTTTCTCTTAGTTTTGTCTTGAGGTAGGTCTTTACAAATGGCTCGGAATCTGTATTTGTCAGAAATTCCTTCATTTTATCCTGTAAATGTATAAGTGTCAACTGTTCCTCATCATTATTCTCAAGGTAAGCGCAAACCTTCATGAATGCCTGCGCCTGATCTTCATTGTTGGACCGGCCAGACTTTCTGCGCTTTGGCTCTGGGTCTTTCTGGAACTGTTGTGGTACGTTACGTTAGTTAGTTTTGTTGGGTTTAGCTGTCTTGAGGATATTAAGCCTTGTTCCAGTAAAATTTACTACATAATTAGTTTAGTTAAACTTGAAACGGGTGACAATTTCAGAGGTTTTTAATAGTCACACACAAAATATTGGATTTCACGATGATCTAATTGTTTCTCTGCCATTTGGACAAATCCAATGGATGTCTAGTCCCCAAAAACATAGGGTTAGACACAAATAATATTTGTTTAGGATAAATAATGGAGTTAGGCTATTTTAATTATGTCATGGACGCCATCTTGAAAATAACACCTTTCCAGTGGTCAAACTTTGGTAAACTTTTAGTATGTTATTAAGGACACCTAATACTACAAAAAACAGTTGAAAAACGTTTTGTTGCAATTTTTTTTGGGTTAGGTGCTTTTTTTTCATAACTGCAGCCGCCTAATAATTTGTTTGAACACAGGGGATAGGAAAATAGTACATTGGTCCTTCAATAGGGCTATGACCCAAAGACAAACTGACCAACTATCAGCTAACAATAGGCTACTGGTTGCTTACAGCCATACCACCCTGAACACGCCCGATCTCGTCCGATCTCGGAAGTTAAGCAGGGTCGGGCCTGGTTAGTACTTGGATGGGAGACCAGGTGCTGTAAGCTTTTTGTCGTTTGGTAGACTGAAGCAGCATCTAGAATACACACACGCTCCACTGTCATCTATATAGCGGCTACCGGCCGCAGCTGCTGTTGCTTACGGCCATACCACCCTGAACACGCCCGATCTCGGAAGTTAAGCAGGGTCGGGCCTGGTTAGTACTTGGATGGGAGACCGCCTGGGAAGGGAGGCATGCGTTAATCCGACAGACCTTTTCTCCGACTATGTGGCATCCGCGTGCGGTTAGGGTTAGGGTGCGGGTTTGGTTCGGGTTTAGTATTGGAAACGTCGGCGCGCTGCGCTGTCGGAGGAATGCGCTGTCGGACTAACGTACTGCACCCGCCTGGGAATACCAGCTGCTGTAAGCTTTTTGTCGTTTGGCAGACTGAAGCAGCAAGCAGAATACACACGCGCCACTGTCATCTATATAACGCCTACCGGCCGCTGCCACTGTTGCTTAAGGCAGTTCACCCTGAACACGCCCGATCTCGTCCTATCTCGGAAGCTAAGCAGTGTCGGGCCTGGTTAGTACTTGGATGGTAGACCGCCTGGGAATACCAGGTGCCCTAAGCTTTTTGTCGTTTGGCAGACTGAAGCAGCAAGTAGAATACACACACACACACACACGCTTCACTGTCATCTAATGCATACCGGCCCCTAACACTTACACACGTAATGTGATTCAAATGTTTGTTATTGTTTCTCATTATGTATGTATTTTATATGTTGTTATCAGGGCGTCCTTGAAAAAGAGAGCTTGCTCTCAATGGGCTTCACTGAATAAATAAAGGAAAAAGAAAGAAAGAAAGAAGCAGCAAGTAGAATACACACACGCGCCACTGTCATCCTGGAACATAGAGCTGTCACCGTGTGCAGAGATGGTGCTTTTTGTTTTGTTTTATCAGATCAGCAACTTATGGGGAGGGGTATAAAGCAGAATCTTGCCTTTGATTCTTTATTAGCAAGAAGAAGGATATTATTGGAGTGGAAATCAACACTGGCCACAAAGCATCTATATGGCTTAAAGACCTCATGATGTATCTAAATTTGGAGGAAATAAAATTCAATCTGAGGGGATCATCGGGAAAATTTGATCAGGTATGGGGCCCTGCCCTATGATTAAACATAACTAAATTAAAGACGCTACGGGACAAATAAAACAACTACCACCATCGATACGTTGACAAGCTCTAGGTTAACACATGTTTCGTTTTTTGTATACACGCCATTTGTACCATGAGGGAGTACCAGGAGGGATAGCAAGGGAAATCATAATTACAATATGAATTGAATAATTCTTATTTATTATAATGTATTTTTCTTTTGAGTTATGTAATTGTCTGTATGTTGCATATTGTATGTTGGGGTGAGGGGGTAGACTGGAGGGCTCCGTAGGTAGGTGTAAGGGCACAAAAAGAAAAATCGTACTTTTGACATCCTATGGCTATTGGATACCTTTGTATTTGTCAAAAGAAATAAATACAAATGAAAAGAAAATGGCAGATCCACAAGCTTACAACGCATCACGTGGAACGCGTTGTAAGCTTGTGGATCTGCTATTTTCAGCTACGTTATTTAATGTAGAGCGAAAACAGAATTGACACTAACAGAGCCCTGAGGGACTCAGCTCAACCACATGGGGGTTTAGTGGCTAATGATATTAAGTTTTGCAGTTACATTTTGGATGATAATATTGTAAGATACAAAATGTGTTACTGAAATATAGTATGGAATTAAATGTACTGTATTTCCCAACTGAAATGATTGAAATCTAAATGATTGTGTGACGGTGGCCAGGTTGTCACATGTAACTTGCCACTTCTTTTTAGAATGCTGACACTCTTTACTTTGTCTCAATAATAAATAAATAACAATACACATTAAACTCACAACAATAAAATATCAGTTGCACGGTAAAGTGCGGGGTGCGTAATTACTGTGAGAATAGTACTGTTTGTTAGGTACTGCAAGACTACGCCACCTTTTTATTTAAGAGGTAGGGTCCTCTGTAACACTCTTTCTTAGGCTATTCACAGGTTCGAGTTTACCCAGGTAAGTACAATACTTTTAAATGAGAACAACACTTCAACACATATCCCTTGGAGAAAGCTGGACGGAAACAGGTTTGTATAAAAAGGTAATCTATTTTATTAAGCTAATACAGTGGCGTCTATAAGCCATAAAATATTGAAAAGCATAAACAAAATATAACACTAATTCTAAAACCTCAACCTCCTAATGCGCCCACTAACTAACTAAAATACAGGAATACAGACAATCACCAAACACTAAAAACAGACAGGGCTTGTGCAAACTATAGCAAATAAATAATGAATTTAGCGTTAAAGTGCCAACTATTACTGAAGCAGTAAAGTGCCAAGTGCCAATTCAATTGCTATATGTCATATACTCATCACGGTTCAATGCAAAAGGTGGGAATGTCCTTATATGGGGTTTAACTGGAGCGGGGGTTTAGGCCAGGAATCACTGTCTCTTCTTGTCTTCGTGCGTATTGCCTGCAATCATAGAAACTAGAACCAGTTCATCTGTTCAGGTATATTTCACATATGAGGTTTAGGACCGTGGGTTTATAAAGGTAACGTTGCATAGAAGGACACTTACTCGCCCGCCAGACTGTACGTCTGGCTTTGAGGGTGTGAAGCGCGCAACGTTATCGCCACTGGACCTCTCCTCCGTTCCCTGGTTCGTCTGTCTGTCCTCCCCGTCTCTGCTGCTACTGCGCCGTCTGCTCACCGTCCGCTGCTGGTGGCTTGGTACGTGCCGCGATCACTGTATTCCCCACCTCTGCTCCGTGGTATGTCTGCTCCTCCTGTGCACAACCGTCCCTTCTGGCTGTCACTTCCACACTGCCCTGTATGCCTGTCTCTCTGCTGTCCAAGTGGCTCGCGCTCACTTTTGAATAAGGTGGGCCACACCCTACTCCGCCCTCATTCGCTCTGCCACCAGCGTGACCTGGGGACATTGGCCGTCCGCTGTCACAAGGCCAATGTCACACAGCCTATAGGGGAGTCCAATGTCAAGTGGCTCGGGGACCGGGGGGAAATACATTGTCAACCATAAAACATGCAGTGCAGAAATATAGTTAAGAGAATGATGTTTTTAAGTGCGTAATACAGGTTTTTCATCATCAATAAAAAATGTTACAATTTGGTTTCACCCCCCTGCTTTGACCCTGTCACATCCCCCCCCACTTTTCCGTTGCCAGTCCCTGCAACTGTCCCTAATCATGTCCATACCTCTGGGGTGGCTGGCCTATATTTGCTCTTCCCGAGCGCCGTGGCTCATCTGGTGCTCTCGGGACGGAGAGAAACCCATAATACTGCGGCGTTGTTGCTTCTACCTGCTCGGGCTGCACTACAGCTGGGGGGTCCTCGTGGGGCGACCTGGGGGCTACACACACTTTCAACGCATTTCTATGTATGGTCTTTTCTCGCCCCCCCTTCTCGGGTCTGACTCGGTACACCAACCCCGTAGCTCCCACCTGTTCCATCACTGCGTAAGGCTCGGGGTCCCACCACGTACTCAATTTCCCCTGGCCATCTCTCTTCCTATTTCGA
Organism: Gymnoscopelus microlampas; assembly: GCF_963454915.1. Lineage (NCBI taxonomy): Eukaryota > Metazoa > Chordata > Actinopteri > Myctophiformes > Myctophidae > Gymnoscopelus > Gymnoscopelus microlampas. The sequence goes on from NC_139944.1 coordinate 7,690,732, forward strand.
ATCCACACTCTCTCTCCTGGTAATAGGGGTGTAATACCGGCCCTACGGTCATAAACCTGCTTCCTCCTCTTGGCCGTTTCTCCCATCCTCTCCCCTGCGGTCCTATAAGCTGTCGCCATTCTCTGTTGGTGGTCCTGTACCCAGCCACCCACTCCCATGCGCTCTTGCGCTGACTGCACTCCTAACTGGACATCTATAGGGCGCCTCAAATGTCGGCCAAACATTAAGTAGGCGGGGGCATAACCCGTAGCACTATGGATCGTGTTGTTATAAGCATGAACTAACTCGGGTAAGTGCTCATTCCATCTTCCTTGTTTATCAGTGTCTAGTGATCGCAACATGTTCAGTAATGTCTGATTAAATCGTTCCACTCCACCGTTCCCAGCCGGGTGGTACGGAGTGGTGCGACTTTTTGCAATACCATAAGTCTGACATAAATGGTGCATTAACTCGGACTCGAAGTTGGGGCCTCGATCTGAGTGGAACCGGGCCGGACAGCCGAACGGCTGGATAATATGCGTCCATAACGCACGGACAGTGGTGTGCGCAGTCTGGTCTCGGGTGGCAATAGCCCAACTATAACGGGTGAATAAGTCAGTAGCTACCAGAATGTTTTGCCACGCATCAGCAGGCCTACCTAATGTGAGGAAATCAATGGCTATTACTTCTAGTGGATATGAGACTTCAAAGGGTTGTAAGGGGGCCCGAGGCTCTGACCTGTTCCTCTGCAGGCTGCAGGCGACACAACCCTGTTGTAACTGACGCACCGCTCCCTCCATGCCTGGCCAATAGAACCGACGTCGCAGCTGGGCCAAGGTCCTCTCCAACCCAGCATGCGCCGCGGCCGTGTGGATTCCTCTCCATACCTCCTCTCTGCGTGAACCTGGACAAATGATCTGTGAGTATTGTTCTTTGGTATAAGGATCGGTCACCTTCCTATATAACACATGATTTCGTATAATCAGTTTGTTCCACTGGCGTAACAGTTGCCGCGCTCCCCGAGTCCAATTCTTCCTCTCCACCATATTAGGGGCTCTCCCCCGTTCCACGCACCTCTTCACCACCTGCACATCTGGATCCCGATCCTGCGTCTCTCTCCACTCATCCTCCCGGGCTGCTGGCGTCGATTGTACAGCCGCCACATCTACAGGCTGCACTGGGAACCGCGATAGGGCATCAGCGTTGGCGTTGTTTTTGCCCGGTCGATACTTGATGTCGAAAGTAAACGACGCAAGTTGAGCAGCCCACCGTTGTTCCACAGCTCCCAATCTAGCCGTTTGGAGATGCGCAACAGGGTTATTGTCCGTGAATATTGTGAATCGAGCGCCAGTGAGATAATCTTTAAACTTCTCGGTCACGGCCCATTTAAGGGCCAAAAGCTCCAATTTGAACGAGCTATAATTTGCGTCATTCTGCTCGGTCGGGTGGAGACTGCGGCTTGCATAAGCTATTACACGTTCGTGACCGTCTTGGACCTGGGCTAGAACCGCTCCCAACCCACGGCCACTCGCATCAGTGTAAACCACAAAAGGCTGTGTATAATCCGCATACGCTAACACCGGGGCTTGTGTGAGGGCACTCTTTAACGCATCAAACGCCCGCTGGCACTCCGAAGTCCACTCGACTTTACACTGGTGGGATTTTACGTCATTTGGGATTCCTATCAATAAGTTGTTTAAGGGTCGTGCTATAGCAGCAAAAGAGGACACGAAACGCCTATAGTAACCCGCTAGACCTAGAAACGCGCGGACCTCGCGGACCGTTGAGGGTGGTGTCCAGTCCCGCACTGCCACCACTTTCTCCGGATCGGGCCGCACTCCCTCTTTGTCCACGACATGGCCCAGAAATTGCACTTCCCTCCGCAGAAGTTTGCATTTGTCTAACCGCAGCTTCAGTCCATGTCTCCACAGGCGTTGGAAGACGCGCTCGAGGTGCTGTAGATGAGAGGAGAAGTCAGGTGAATATACTATAATGTCATCAAGATATACCAGCAAGGATTCTGTCACCTGACCACTCAGACACTGCTGCATCAGCCTCTGGAACGTCGCGGGCGCATTACAAAGCCCGAACGGCATGCGTTGAAACTCGAACAGGCCCAGCGGGGTCGTAAAGGCGGTCTTCTCCCGGTCCCGGGGATCCATTCCTACTTGCCAATACCCGCTGGCCAGGTCTAACGTGGAGAACCATTGCGCCTTCGTCAGGCTGGTGAGCGTCTCTTCTATCCTGGGTAGGGGGAAGGCGTCCTTGTGCGTCACGGCGTTAAGTTTCCTGTAGTCGACGCAGAACCTCCAGCTGCCATCTTTCTTCTTGACCAGTACGATAGGTGCCGCCCACGGACTGCAACTCTCCTTGATGACTCCCTTCTCCAGCATCTCATTCAGGAGGGTCTTCATCTCCCGGTACATGGAGGGCGGCAACGGCCGGTGTCGCTCTCGTATGGGTGCCGCGTCTCCGGTCGGTATCTGGTGTTGCACGACGTCCGTCCGTCCGAAATCCTCGTCATGGATGGCGAACACCTTCTTCCACCGACACAACATCTCGTGTAACTCTCTCTTCTGCGCCTCCGGCAGGTCATCACGCTCCGTCAACACTTCCATCTCTTCGGGCAGGGTCTTCAGTGGTCCATCATCTTCCACACTGATTACGGCCACTTCCACCTCTCCGTCGGTCCCCAGGGACAGGCTCAGGTCCCTGCCGCCTCGGACATCCGCTTCTTCCACCGGGTACAGCCTCCCCAGCTTCTGGTGGCGGTCCAGGACCAGACTATATGCGTGTGGGTTGCACACTCGTATGGGAACACGTCCGTGGCGCACCGTGACGAGGGCACGGGCCACTCCCAAATCTTTTCCATCCGGCAAGGCTTCCATCAAGGCCTCGTAGTCCGCTCCATTTGGTCCTCTCCAAGCGCGGCCCCAGATCATCACTTCACTCTGCGCGGGGATTCGAATCTTCCGCCGGCCGACCGGCCACACATAACCGATGGACCCATCTTCGTTCGTCACTGCCTCCACCCTCCTACAGGTGGCGAATGCGTCCTTCCACAGCGTCCTTCCCTGCTGACATGGAAACACAGGCCTCCCAGGCCATTTAAAGAGGGCATGCCATACAGCGTTCACGACATTCATCCCAATAATCAGCGGTTGAGTACAATGTTCATCTTTCACGATTACAACTCCTCTCCCTGGGATCTTCATTCCCTCCAGCTCTAGGTCCAATATGGCATAGCCAGTGTACGGTAAGTCAAGACCATTAGCGGCGCGTAATTTAAAAACAAGGGGCCCATTTCCCAACGTTAGGTGTGAGAATTTTTCCTCAAATAAGCTTTGCTGCATTAATGTGACTTGTGACCCAGTATCCAGTAACCCCCTTAAGTGGACTCCTCCCATAGTGATCCCAATAGTCGGACAGTCCCCAATAAACACTTCATTAGCCCTTGATCTGGCGAGTGCGCGCTGCACCCCTGTCTCCCGGACCTCGGCGACAGGGCGTACTAGTTTAAATGATTGGGGTCAGATTTACAAAAGCGAGCAATGTGCCCAGACTGCCTACAGCTCCTACAGATCGGCCTACCTCCCTCATCCCACTCGTTGCGTTGGTACGGCTCCCGGCGTCGTTCAGATGGAGGCGAACCGCGAGGTCGTGTATCGGTGGTGTTGGGTCGAAGGAGCGGTCTGATCTCTTTCATGAGCTCCTGCGTAAACCCCTGCATTTGCGATTTGACGTCTTCCATAATCTCCTGTTTCAGTTTCTCTCTCCATTCAGATTCCTGTGAGGGTGTTGGGATAGAGACAGGTTTAACAGCATGGCACAAGATTTCAGCAGTCCCTTCTCTTCTATGTTCAGTGTCTAGTAGGAAGGCCTCATTTTTTAGGGCGGCGAAGTCTTCTGTGGGGTTTCGACGGGCATATATTCTTAAGGCTTGACCCAGAGGGCCTTCAGACAGTCCTACAAGTAACTGCTCTCGCAGAATGGCATCGGAGGGAGCGGTGTCTGGGTCGAGCCGCCGCAGCCCGCAGAACAACTCTCTAAGCCTCAAAATATAAGCCTGCACACTTTCGCCTGCGCGTTGCGCACAGCCATAGAACAAGGCACGAGCTTGGGAAGCAGAAACAGATGTTTTATACAACGTGTCTAAACATTTAAAGACTTTGGCCACTGTATTGCGATCTTCCTTGTCAATTACACTAATTTGTCGCTTAGCTTCCTCAGTAAGGGTCTGTACTACAAAAGCAACTTTTTTCTCCTCTGTTAAATCCTGAGTGCCCAATAATCCTTTAATCTGTTCTCTCCATTCCCTGTATTTCTCCTCACCTTCTATGCCCGAAAACTTAGGTAGCCACGGTGCCCCTGGATACACTGGCATCATCATCATTACTTTCTTGATTCAACCAAACAAAACAAAACAAAAAGCAGCAAAACAGCAAAATTTCAATACAGTTTCTCTTAGGGATTTTGTGTTGTTCTCTACCCAGTCCTGCCGCGCTACGCCAAATATGTGACGGTGGCCAGGTTGTCACATGTAACTTGCCACTTCTTTTTAGAATGCTGACACTCTTTACTTTGTCTCAATAATAAATAAATAACAATACACATTAAACTCACAACAATAAAATATCAGTTGCACGGTAAAGTGCGGGGTGCGTAATTACTGTGAGAATAGTACTGTTTGTTAGGTACTGCAAGACTACGCCACCTTTTTATTTAAGAGGTAGGGTCCTCTGTAACACTCTTTCTTAGGCTATTCACAGGTTCGAGTTTACCCAGGTAAGTACAATACTTTTAAATGAGAACAACACTTCAACACATATCCCTTGGAGAAAGCTGGACGGAAACAGGTTTGTATAAAAAGGTAATCTATTTTATTAAGCTAATACAGTGGCGTCTATAAGCCATAAAATATTGAAAAGCATAAACAAAATATAACACTAATTCTAAAACCTCAACCTCCTAATGCGCCCACTAACTAACTAAAATACAGGAATACAGACAATCACCAAACACTAAAAACAGACAGGGCTTGTGCAAACTATAGCAAATAAATAATGAATTTAGCGTTAAAGTGCCAACTATTACTGAAGCAGTAAAGTGCCAAGTGCCAATTCAATTGCTATATGTCATATACTCATCACGGTTCAATGCAAAAGGTGGGAATGTCCTTATATGGGGTTTAACTGGAGCGGGGGTTTAGGCCAGGAATCACTGTCTCTTCTTGTCTTCGTGCGTATTGCCTGCAATCATAGAAACTAGAACCAGTTCATCTGTTCAGGTATATTTCACATATGAGGTTTAGGACCGTGGGTTTATAAAGGTAACGTTGCATAGAAGGACACTTACTCGCCCGCCAGACTGTACGTCTGGCTTTGAGGGTGTGAAGCGCGCAACGTTATCGCCACTGGACCTCTCCTCCGTTCCCTGGTTCGTCTGTCTGTCCTCCCCGTCTCTGCTGCTACTGCGCCGTCTGCTCACCGTCCGCTGCTGGTGGCTTGGTACGTGCCGCGATCACTGTATTCCCCACCTCTGCTCCGTGGTATGTCTGCTCCTCCTGTGCACAACCGTCCCTTCTGGCTGTCACTTCCACACTGCCCTGTATGCCTGTCTCTCTGCTGTCCAAGTGGCTCGCGCTCACTTTTGAATAAGGTGGGCCACACCCTACTCCGCCCTCATTCGCTCTGCCACCAGCGTGACCTGGGGACATTGGCCGTCCGCTGTCACAAGGCCAATGTCACACAGCCTATAGGGGAGTCCAATGTCAAGTGGCTCGGGGACCGGGGGGAAATACATTGTCAACCATAAAACATGCAGTGCAGAAATATAGTTAAGAGAATGATGTTTTTAAGTGCGTAATACAGGTTTTTCATCATCAATAAAAAATGTTACAATTTGGTTTCACCCCCCTGCTTTGACCCTGTCACAATTGAATTAAACACATCATAGCAGATCCTTTGACAGCACAGTTTTATTTAAAGTTAAATTAATGGATGATTAATGGTTGAAACAAACAGTTTGCATCATTTCAGGAAATGCTATTAAAGTGAACTGACTGAAAAATCATAAATTTGCAACATTCTAAAGTTTTTACCAACTTGTCTGCATGATAGATAATAGATGTTGGCATCTTTGACTGGATTACTGCTTTTAGTTTAATCTGATAGAAAACAGAATCTATAACTGATAATGTTTTCAGAAATCAAAGATGTATTGTTATAAAATACACACAGAAAAAATATATCTTAATTTAATGTCTGCTTCTATGTCTTTGTGGCACCGCGACCCATGATGGACTTCTTAGTGTTTCTCTCAGGTTGCAAAAGCATTATATAACACTTTGGTCCAAACAGTATCATCAAAAGGCCAAAACTAGATGCTAAAATAGCAAATACCTCCACTACATCTGCATATTTGCCTGGAGAGCTGATATATGCTGGGATGAAGGCTATCCACACGGCACAGAAGATCAACATGCTGAAAGTGATTAACTTGGCTTCATTGAAGTTGTCTGGAAGATTCCTTGCCATGAATGCTAGGACGAAGCTGAGGAGTGCCAGTAAACCAATATAGCCTAGTAACACTGCAAAACCAACTGTTGATCCGACTTCACACTCATAGACAATCTTATCAGTGTGGTATTCTGTGTTTTTATGAGGAGTTGGTGAGGCAGACACAAGCCAGGCTGTGCAGATTATTGCCTGGATGGAAATAAGAACCAGAACTGTTCCTCTCTGCTGCATGGCACCAAACCACTTCATAATGTCTGCACCCCCAGGCTTGGAGGCCCTGAACACAGCCAACACCACCATAGTCTTTACCAGGATACAGGAGACACACAGCACAAAGCTGATCCCAAATATTGCATGCCTCAGCTGACAAGTCCAGAGTCTGGGACGGCCAATGAACAGAAGTGAACACAGGAAACACAGTTTGAGTGACAGCAAAAGTTGGAAGCTGAGTTCTGAGTTGTTGGCACGTACCATGGGTGTGTCTCTATGATAGATGAAGATTCCCATGACAATGGCACAGGTAAGTGTGCCTAGCAATGAGATGGTTGTCAAGGAGATACCCAGGGCCTCATGGTAGGAGAGGAACTCAATGCTCTTAGGGACACAGTGGTCACGCTGGGGATTGGACCAGAGGTCCTCTGGACAACTGGTGCACTCTGTAGAGTCTAAAAAAAAGATGGCATTAATGGGACTGACAAGTAAAGCATCATACCGTTGCCTTGCTAAACTAATGGCCTATGTCACTTTTTTAAGTTTTTCAGGAAAAATAAATAACTGATCCAAAACAAAACTATATGATATTTCTTAATCATTTCACCCAAAATGTTTATAACAAATCATGACTATTTAAATAGAAATAATACTGTCTGTCAGTTAACATAAAGATTTAAATAGGTTTAAATAGGATTAAATCTGACTTAGGCCCCCCCCCCAAAAAAATGGCCTAAATCAGTAAATAATTTGGCCTAAGTCACAAAACCACGTGACTTAGGCCAAAAAAAGGCCTATTTTGTCCTAAGTCACACTAGGGAGTTAGGCCATTATACTAAAAGGGGAGGGAACAGCATGTTCCTTTTCAATTAGGAGTTGGGCGATTTTACCAGAGGTGGCCAGTGTCATGAGGAGCTGACTGGCAAACATATAATTTTCCTCAAAAAATGACTTAGGCCATTAGTTTAGCAAGGTGACGATACAAACCTTTATTGCTACATCCTATATCCTACTATAATACTATTATACTATCCTACTATAAATGTGGAAACATATGTCTGTCTGTCTGTCTGTCTGTCTGTCTGAATGGATATGTGATGCCTTTGCTTCCAAGTTGTCACCTCCAACTGTGGAACTATGGCCTCCTTTCTACAAAAGAGAAGTAAAAAAAACTCAGTGGTTTATTTGTGGTCAGGGTATTTCTGAATGATGTGTGCACTCAAACGGTACTCTGATGCTCCCTGACAATGACGTAATTGTCGGGGCTAATCCCACCAACCAGGTAGAGACTTAAAAAATTATGCCCAGCATCGTTTGTTTGCCAGTTTTTTCGGTAGCACAACTGTTTATTGACATTTGTAAGTGTGTAACTAAACATTAACAAACTGTTTAAACATCATTTATATGTTATTATTAAGACATTAGCAAATAGTAAACTAATCATGAATAAACCATTTATATACGTTTGTAAATGATTAATAAATCATTTGTAACTAAAATTATACATTATTTATATGCTATTTGTAAATAAGTTACTAATCATTTACAAGCTATCTATATGCCTTTGTAAATGATTATAAAATGTATAATAACATTGTAGAATCTTTAAACATGAACATTTGTAAATGTTTACTAAATAATGTATAACCAACGCTAAAAATCATTCACACACTATTAGTAATTAGTTAACTATTGATGAGTAAGCCATGTGTAAATTATTATTCAAACATTTATAACTAAATGTATATAACATTTATAAGCAATCTGTAGATAAAGAAGTAATCATAGACAAGCTTGTAGAACATTTATAAATCATTTTATCATTATTTAATCTTGATTTTAGCTATCACAAAATAATGTTTAGGAATGTATTATAAATGTCTGTTAATGTGACCAAAATGTTTGTTCATGTTTAACATATGCTTTGCAAAACATTCCTTAAATATCTATAAAGCATTAGTAGATGTTATTAAGAGCCCTAATGTAAAGTGATGACTATTCATAATTTACAACTGTCAGTTAAGGTGACCTCAAAGTTTGTTTATGGTTATCATATGCTTTACAAAGCATTCCTTAAATATCTATTAACCATTAGTAGATGTTATTAAGAGCCCTAATGTAAAGTGATGACTATTCATTATTTACAAGCATTTGTTAATGTCGCCACCATGTTTGTTCATATTTAACAAACATTTGTAAATAATGAATTGTCTTCACTTTACATTAGGGCACTTGATGACATATACCAATTATTTATAGATGCATCAGTAATGTTTTATAAAGCATTTATTAATGTGGACTTTCTACTTACCTCTTGCGAACTTCCCAGCCTTCGGTGCTGACACAACACATTACTAGAATTCTCATGTTGTGTCTCATGTTAATACTTGGTCTGTAAGCCAGTCTCTTGGACCTATAAGACCATATCAGAGCTACATGACACAGAGTTGGGACAGGGCACACCATAACATCTGCAAATGGTTTATATATTTCTTAATCCGTAGCACTGTCTTACAAATCATTTGCTAAACATGAGAATTCTAGTAATGTGTTGTGTCAGCACCGAAGGCTGGGAAGTTCTCAAGAGGTAAGTAGAAAGTCCACATTAATAAATGCTTTATAAAACATTACTGATGCATCTATAAATAATTGGTATATGTCATCAAGTGCCCTAATGTAAAGTGAAGACAATTCATTATTTACAAATGTTTGTTAAATATGAACAAACATGGTGGCGACATTAACAAATGCTTGTAAATAATGAATAGTCATCACTTTACATTAGGGCTCTTAATAACATCTACTAATGGTTAATATATATTTAAGGAATGCTTTGTAAAGCATATGATAACCATAAACAAACTTTGAGGTCACCTTAACTGACAGTTGTAAATAATGAATAGTCATCACTTTACATTAGGGCTCTTAATAACATCTACTAATGCTTTATATATATTTAAGGAATGTTTTGCAAAGCATATGTTAAACATGAACAAACATTTTGGTCACATTAACAGACATTTATAAATACATTCCTAAACATTATTTTGTGATAGCTAAAATCAAGATTAAATAATGATAAAATGATTTATAAATGTTCTACAAACAGCTTGTTTATGATTACTTCTTTATCTACAGATTGCTTATAAATGTTATATACATTTAGTTATAAATGTTTAAATAATAATTTACACATGGCTTACTCATCAATAGTTAATTAATTACTAATAGTGTATAAATGATATTTAGCGTTGGTTATACATTATTTAGTAAACATTTACAAATGTTCATGTTTAAAGATTCTACAATGTTATTATACATTTTATAATCATTTACAAAGGCATATAGATAGCTTGTAAATGATTAGTAACTTATCTACAAATAGCATATAAATAATGTATAATTTTAGTTACAAATGATTTATTAATCATTTACAAACGTATATACTGTAAATGGTTTATTCATGATTAGTTTACTATTTTCTAATGTCTTAATAATAACATATAAAATATAGCTGCAAGCAGCAATTAGCGGTTTCGAGAATAATGGCAGACTGGCAGACTGTGACAAGAGTGGCAGACTGGCAGACTGGCAGACTTTGACAGAGTGGCAGACTGGCAGACTGGCAGACTGGCAGACTTTGACAGAGTGGCAGACTGGCAGACTGTGACAGAGTGGCAGACTGGCAGACTGGCAGACTGTGACAGACTGTGGCAGACTGGCAGACAGACAGACTGTGGCAGACTGGCAGACTGGCAGACAGACAGACAGACAGACAGTGACAGAGTGGCAGACTGTGACAGAGTGAGAGAGAGAGAGAGAGAGAGAGAGAGAGAGAGAGAGAGAGAGAGAGAGAGAGAGAGAGAGAGAGAGAGAGAGAGAGAGAGAGAGAGAGAGAGAGAGAGCAAAGTGCACATGTCTGAATTAACAGGGTCATGTTTTGCATAATGCAATTTAAATGTAAACTGTGACAAGTGGGGTTTGAGCCGTGGACCTTTGGCACATGAGACTAACACTGTATTGATCAAGCTATTCAATCCACAGCCTTGGTCAGTGAGAAGGGAGAATCCAACAAAACAAAACAAAACAAAAGAGGGAATGAAGTACATCATACATTGAAAACAAGTACTCTCAATAAGCGTTTCATTTAACAATTGCATGTTTATTCATTGATACAGTCATGTTGTGTGTAATGCAATTGAGTTGAGGTCTGCATGAGGTGAGATTTGAACCGGCGACGCTCTGGTATCAAGGCAGATGATTAAGCCATTGGGCCAACAGACCCGAACTGATGAAAAGGGAGTTCACACACATGACACACTTTCACGCAAATTGCTCAGAAATACTGGATTTAAATGTTTTTCAAACTGCTCAAAATTGCAGACAATCTAAGGGCGGAGTTTACTGGTTAACAATTGCACATGCATTCATTGATACAGTCATGTTGTGTGCAATGCAATTATAATGAATTCTACATGACGTGGGATTCGAACCAGGAACCCTGTGGTTTCAAGGCAGATGATTAAGCCATTGGGCCAACAGACCTGTACTAGTGAAAAGGGAGTTCACACACATGACACACTTTCACGCAAATTGCTCAGAAATCCTTGGTTTAAATGTTTTTCAAACTGCTCAATATATTTCGGAATGGAAACTAGTGGAAAATAGTCGATCTACAAGCTCACAACGCGTTGCTATCTAAAAAGGTGTGAGATTGTAGATCGGCTATTTTCACAAGAAAGTATGTCATACATAAAAAAAAACTACTCTCAAAAGCATTTCGTGTTATTGTCTAAACATTGCACTTGTCTGAATTAACAGGGTCATGTTTTGTACAATGCAATTTAAATGTGAACTGTAATAAGTGGGATTCGAACCAGGGACCTTCGGCACATGAGACTCACACTCTACTGGTGGAGCTATCCAATACACAGCCTTAGACAGTGAAAAGGGAGAATCCAACAAAACAAAACAAAAGCGCGAATGAAGTACGTCATACATTGAAAAGAACTACTTTCAAGTATGCATTTCTCGTCATCTTTAACAATTGCACATGTATTCATTGGTATAGTCATGTTGTGTGCAATGCAATTATAATTAAGTCTACCTGAGGTGGGATTCGAACCGGCTACCCTATGGTTTCAAGGCAGATGATTAAGCGATCAAGCTATTGAACCAACACACCTGAACCTGTGAAAAAGGGCCTCAAACATGTATTTGACACAGTTTCATGCAAATTGCTCAGAAATCCTGGATTTAAATGTTTTTCAAACTGCTCAAAATTGCAGACAATCTAAGGGCAGAGCTTACTGGTCAAAGTGATACATGTGTTCCTCATGAGTCAAGGCACATGTGTAAGCAGGTTTAACGGCTGTCGGCCAAACGAGGCATGACTTTTGCCTGTTTAAAGTTTGCATTTTCAAAAAATTGCTATAGCGCCCCCCTTTGACCAATTGGAGTAAGATTGGTTTCAGTGATACTTGGAAGGACCCTCTACAATATTGCAAAGTGTCAAACAAATGTGAGTCTGCATGTATGTGTTAGGGGCAGATGAATAATTTAAAAAAAGCTGCAATTTTCATTGGCTTATAAAAGCTTAACGTTTTCACTTATGGAAAATCCGCTAAGTTACGTTTGTCGGCATTGGTCCAAAGTTCATGTGTATACAGTTTCGTACAGATTGCTCATAAATCCCAGGAGAAGTGATTTTTTTACTGCTTTTTACTGCTTTTCATAGAATTCGAAATGGTGGGAGATCTAAAGGTCAGAGGTCAAAAGTCAAACAGCGAAAGTTGTTAGGCTTGAGGAGACGCATGTGTGTATCGAAGTTTCATGGCTGTAGGTCGAACAGGGCATGAGCTGTACCTGTTCAAAGTTGGCATTTTCAATTGAGTGCTACAGCGCCACCCTTTGGCCAATGGTTGTGAGTTTCGGGTTTTCGCCGTTTGGCATAGCCCTCTACCATATTGCCGAATTTCATAAGAAGTGACCAGGCGGTTAGGCCAGAACTGGCAAAACCGGCGGAAGATCATGAATTCTTACAGATGTAATAGGGTTCGAAGCCTGATAGGCTCTCGAAACCTAATGATGTTTAAACAGTTTGTAAATGTTTAGTTACACACTTACAAATGTCAATAACAGTTTTTTCATGTTTATTAATCATTTACAAACTGCTTATAAATGTTAATAAATGATTTATAACAGGTCGTTATTGTAAAGTGCTACCGTTTTTTCATTTGTCTTTTTATTAGTTTGTTTAATCGTGGCAATATGCTCTACGCACAGCAGTCATATTGGAACGAACTTGGGCCTCTTCCTTACTTCCTTCACAGGTGTTAGCAATTATAGTAATTAACTTTTCCATTCTGGTCAAACAGAGTCAGGATGCTGATATTGTGCATGTTGGCTCACGGGAAACACTCTGCTACACCAGTGGGTCTCAAAGAGGGGTCCAGGTACCCTCATGGTTCTTTGAGGGTGATCCATATGCCCCTTACGGAGAATTTTGGCGGTCCTTGAAATTAAAACAAGTTTGAGAACCACTGTGCTACACTAAATGGAACAGCCTTAATTAGTGTAATTTTTAAGAAGGAAGTAATTAATAGGCCCAATCTCTCTGCTTTGAGCCCATTATTGTAACCAGCACCACTGAGAAGCACTTTGTTCATCAATAATGATAAAACTAAGAGAGATGATGGCGAAAGAAGGGACTAGCGGAAGTGGCAACGGTTTTGTGTCAACATAAATTGGGATCAATTGCTTTGCAGGTTGCAGTTCCTGTTTAGTGAAAAGGCTCCTGTGTTTCCAACTTTCCATGTATGTGTGCATGGAAAATACTGGATATAGTAGGTGGGCTCTAGATCGGATCTGTGCTCTGAACAGTAAATAGAAACCAGGCTTTCCAACATTACTGTTGATGTAAGGTTAGTGGCAACAACGTGGGTAAAGGGTGGAATTTAGCCTGGGGGGGGGGGGACATTTAGTATAATATCCCATAAAAAAAAAGATAAATAACTGATGGTAATTTCACTGATTCAGTCGCATTCTTTGATTCATAAAACCTAGGGTTAGACACCAAAACCACCTTTCTAGGTTTAGTGGTATTAGAGATATAGCAAATTAAGCTCCCGGCAGCAAACTTGGACGCCATCTTGAATATGACGCCTTTCTGGAAGATACATTTTTCATATATTGACCAGTCTATAACATTTCCACTCTACTGGATGGCGGCCATCTTGGATTTATGGGTCAAAATGATGTTACAATATAAAACTATAGGCCTATAAAATAAATAGGAATCCTCATGGTCGACTTATGAAAAAGTAATAGAATTTCAGACTCTACTATACAATATGGATTCACCTGCTATGTTACGTATGAAATGGCTCAGACCAAATGTAGGCTACTGTGCTCCGAGGTTTTGGGTCACAATGAAGAGTACACCAAACATCCAAATCACATTGATAAACCAGCAGAGTTTGTGTGATTGTTCAGTGCGTGTAAGTATCAAGATCGGTGAGTTGTAGGGGGGTCGCAAGATTATGTTGGGCGTTGCAGGCCAAAAAGCTTGAGTATGAGAACAACTGGTCACTCTAGTCTGGGACAGTTGCAACGTGCTTCAAGTCTGCTGAATGGCAACATTGGGTTCAGAGAGTCTGTGTTGTTTGTGTGTTCTTTGCCTCTAACAATGATCTATATGCAATGTAATCTATTTGATGTGAATGGCCGAATATTGTAGTAATCGTTATTAATAGCGTTATAAAATAATATCATGCTTACAAGAACATGGGTGCCAGATGAAAGTGAAAGTTGCAGTTCCTAGTCTCTATGTAGTTTGGGTGTGAATATATGGGTATGGAGTTAACCAACCTGTCTGATTGCTGATCTCTCCCTCAGTACAAGCAATGCAGTCAAAGCAGCAGACAGATTCTCCTTTCCTTTTGGCCTTCCAGGTTCCAGCAGAACAGCTCTCACTGCACACTGACCGAACAGGCTACAGAGTAAAGTAACCATAGTCAATGTCAGTCTTAAACTAAATTACATTCACATCATGAGCTCAACATTAGCATTTCAGAAAGCGGAAGTGACCTTTTTGGATTCAAAGTTCCAGAAGATTTTGTCTTTGTCAAGGATGAATTCTATATCTCCAGAGGCTGTCTCCTTGAACACACCTACTGTCTGAACCTTTACACTTCCATCAGGGAGCCACACCCAATTCACAATATCCCAGATTGGTAAAGTATAACCATTCTCATCAAATGATACTTGATCCCCAAATGAAGTGGTGAAGTTGACCTTTTCCAGGTAATACGCAAGCTAGAAATGGTGATGAGCCAAATTATGAGTTATGAGGGTGTGTACACACACAAACAAAGAACAAAGAACAAATCTCCTGTACACTATACTTACGTGTGCGCGTGTGTGTGCGTGCGTGTGCGTGTGTGCGTGCGTGCGTGTGCATGTGTGTGTGTCTTTGTTTTAATCAACAAATATCACAACGCCTTTAATTTGTTTTTAGCATGAATACATGTCTTTCTGTGTCCCAGTAAAATCTACCTTGTCATAATAAGTACCCCCCCCCCCCCCAGCTTTTCACAATTTCATATTTACATAATATTCTAAATTTGAGTTCAACTCAAAACATTTACAGAGACTTTGAATTAATACCACACCTGCCATGGTTGTATTGTACGCAAACTGGCACAGCTGTGCCCAATGAAAGGCCCGTTTCCTGGCACACATTGTAACATGTCATGGAGGGCATGGGCCAGAGCATACACAGACTTGTACACATTATACTCTGTCCTTATTGTTGACATATCCATAAAGTCTTTACCAAATGTGGCTCTGTGTGTGTTTAGGTCCTCTTGTCCAGTACAAATCGGGAACACCCACCATGGTGGAATGGGTGCAAATGTACACCTAAAATAATACTCCCAAAACTCCCTCACCTGAAGAAACACAGTAAAGTCTTAAGCATAAATACAATACAATGCGAATTACTTTAAAACACACAGTTTGAAATTGGAGCTTAAACACTAAATGAAACAAAAGACTCACTAAGATATTGTAAGGGATATTGTAAGGATGTATTGTTGACAAGAAGTCCTTGAGACCTGGTATCTCTGCATGGTGCAAGGCCGTACCCAGGAGGCTTGTCAAGACAGGCATGTACTCTGGTCTCAGGAGATGTTCGGCTATCGCTGAGGTTGAATCGGTTATCCATTGCAGACCTGTTACGTTCTGCCTTATCAGCTGTTGTGTTGAACAACATATATTGGAGTATCATTGCTAATACTTTTCATTGGTTAAATGTATAAACCCACAGACAAACGTTATAACAATTAGGTAGCCTATACCATTGAGATGTGTGAATGGTGGGATTATATGTTTGCTTATTGTGCAGAGAATTAACCTACTTACGAGAAAAATAAGAAAAAGTCAGTGTAAAAAACAAAACAAAACAAAAAAACAATAATACACAATTACAAATTGATGAACCTAGAGAGTGATTGAATTGAATTGCAATTAAAAAAAAATGCTTGCCAAAATATTTTACATTCCTTCTAAAATTATGAATCCCCAAATTAACAATCATAACTCCAACCTCATCCATGAGTATATGCATCCACGGTAGACGTATGATGACAACACGAGCTGTTGATTTCTTTATCACAGTGACAATCCTCTGAATTTCAGCATTGTCAGCGTTCTTGGGCACAACCTCCACGTATGCCAGACAACCCAACCCAGTCCGTTCCAGCCAAAACTGGTCAACCACTAGATCAGTACTAATCACCATTCCAACCCATGTCCATCCAAACCGCTTTATAATGTGGAGAAAAGCGTACTCCTCCTGATTGATTACAGAATGGGGAAGTGTTATTAATCACATAGTGGTACGTCCGTGAATGAATCACCAGATTCCACAAATAAAAGGAAGTGGTCTAATCATTCTCTTTTGACAGTGACACTGTCAATAATAGGTCTTTAAAGACCGATCAGCACCAGCAGTAATATACTAGACTACTTGATATCGACACATCTTAAGAAATTCACCGTAAGTCTGGGACTTGGGGCTGTTGTAAAGAAGGAGGGGCACCTCGGGTCTAAGTAGGTAAGGAAACTGACCTGCAAAAGGTACAAAACATCTGAAATATGCTCTTTTTTAACAAATGCCCCATGCAAGCAGAGATTATGAGCATGAGAATACAACAATAAATCTTGTGGGATACATCCACAAGATTTGTGGATGTATCCCCCCCCCCCCCTCTAACCCTTTATCCCCTGAAAGAATTCGAATAGACTCATTAAATGAGTGTGGTATAAGCAGCAGAAAGCCGACAATTCAATTTCACATTGTAGCCTATCGTTTGATTGAGTGATGATCAAAAAAAAAAGTGACAAAGGAATTAACCATCAGACTTTGCGGATTACAGAGAAATTCAAATGACAGAAATATGATCCTCAAATATGTAACCTCATTATATATTGATCACAGTGATTGGTAGATAAGATTATGGTTACAATATTATACATAACATTGTGAATATGGACTCAGGGACATTCGGATTCTTTTCACACCAAGCACGATAATTATAGCTGTAACAATAACAATAATTATGTGGGAATCCACTGAACATTTCTGTAAGTGGCACCAAACAGTAGTCCTAACTGCAGACAAGTAAACTGTACTCCTGTAAGAATATTGTTACTTTAAAAGGATATTACTCAAGAGCAAAAAGTACTTAAAATACTCAAAAGAGCACAGGAATACACAAAAGCTAGTTGAGTAAATTAAACAGAGTACATAATACCTACCCAGAACAGAGATTCAAACAGAAGCGGCACACACATACAAGGTTTCCTTGATATGAGGTTTCTTTAGTGACACACAGAGTGAACATTCAGAGAGCTGTAGGGGAGGGGGGAGCCACACACACACAGGCACTCAATGAGGAGAGAGAGAGAGAGAGAGAGAGAGAGAGAGAGAGAGAGAGAGAGAGAGAGAGAGAGAGAGAGAGAGAGAGATTATCTCCATCTCGGCGGTGCTGAAAGACACATGCATGTGGACTCTGCCACCCACTTCAGTAATAATGATTTTTAGAACAACATATTTAGTTATCGTTATAGTTATTGTGCTCGGTGTGAACAGTGCTTACACAGGTGCACTTTGACCATCTGAAAACCTGCTTCACACTCCATGCGAAATCTGCCTGCCCCACTCACATTCTCTGCCTGCAAGCTGCAAGTAAATACACATACTGTACTGTATGATATGTTCTATGTATTTCAAGCTGTCAAAAACTAAACACTTTTATATTTGTAGGCTAAATAAATAATATAAATAAAGCATAATCAAATTTGTGATGGTAAAAGGGGATTCAAGTATGAAACTTACCATGGGCACGCTGTACAAACATAATACACTAGCGATGGCAGCAGAACTTAACACATCAGGATTACTCAATATTCCGAGCACTGGAGGGGAGCCAACACAGCTCTCATTCAATTGAAACCGCTCCTCTCTCCCATTGACCAATGACAATGATCCATCGAGTGCAGCTCTCATTTTGCCACAACTATCATGGAGATCATATCCCAGAGTCACATTGGGTAGTAGGCTGGTGTTCTTGTTGATCTCGTGAATGGCAAAGATCATGGTCTGGGCCTCCCTGAACCGCTTAAAGGAAAACCTAACACACCAAAGTCCACTGTAGGCCTAATATTGAATATTTATCTTTGTAGAGATACACAACATATTATCTATTATCTATAAAAACAAGTTCCTCGTTCTCTTGCTTGCTACTGTATTTGTGATACTCACGCTTTGCAATAGGTTTCCTGCTGTGGCTTGGAGGTGTAAGACAAATCACCTAGCTGTGGTACCTGGCTGTGGATTGAAAATGAACCACCCAGAACAAAGTCCCCAGCCTTGTAAAATCTGTTGAGATGAAACTGTGCCTGTAACTCACAAGAAGAGGAAGGTGAGGAAGACAAAGCAGAGAATGAAGAGAACAATATCAAGATCAAGTACGAGTATGAAAGCAGGTGTATGTCTGGAGAAGCCCTCATGACTGCCCTCCTCTTTCTAACCCCCTCCCCCCTGTTCTAAATCCTTTGTCCAGTTGCTAAGTTTTATACACAGTGCTGTGCCATCCCCTGTGCCAACGCATCCGTGCTGTGCCATCCCTAGCTGTGCCAACGTATGCCCCTACGTAATCTTTCCCAACACCCATCTGGGCCGAGGCAGAAGTATGGGCAGGACTTACAACGTAACAATCCGTCCATCAAAATAGTGTGTGTGTGTGTGTGTGTGTGCGTGCGTGCGTGTGCACGTGCGTGTGCGTGGGTGTGCGTGTGTCTGTGCGCGCGTGTGTACGTGTAACGTGTGTGCCGTAATGTGCACTATTTTGCCAACTAGTCACCCACTGATTTTAGATAATAATTGATATTAAAAAATAATACTAGCACTCATGTGTGGCCATAATGTTCGTTTGATGTTCTGCCTGTTAGTGTTTTCCCATGATGCTTTTAGGGCAGAGTGGAATTGCCTGCATGTTTTGATCTGTGGGTGCATGCAAACACACTCTAGCCCCAGAATTCACTCTGTTGCCCACTAGTTGGTACTATTGAACTGGACCATTAATGAGGTTCAGGCCCCTGTCATGTGGTGGTGAGTGAGATCACAGGCAGGCCCAAATTTGGCCCCTCATCCACAACCACTCCAGCACATGATCCATGTCTTAACACCCTATACCCTCTTTTCAGATACAATAGGTCAAAGTTCAAGTTTTTGATCATTATCAATAACAGAAAGTGCTACCCAATATTATACAAATATTATTGAATTATTCTAATATAATGTTGCATAATACATATAAATCTGCTAAATGTGATATGTACAATATACTTATTAATATTACAAATTACAATTACTGTGTTCGGTAGTCAGTGGTGTAAAGTAACTAAGTACATTTACTCAAGTACTGTACTTAAGTACAGTTTTGAGGTACTTGTGAGGTACTCACAACACGTCGCATCGCGACGCGTTGTGAGCTTGTAGATCTACTATTTTCAAACATTTTAGTACTTTTACTTTTGGTACTATAAGTATATTTTGATACCAATACTTTTGTACTTTTACTCAGGTAAATGTTTAATTCCGCTTGTAACAGAGTACTTCTATACTGCAGTATTGATACTTTTACTTAAGTAAAACATTTGAGTACTTTTTCCACCACTGCCGGTAGTATAACACAGTGTTTAAAAACACAGGTTGTGGCTGTTATCATGTGTTTTTTACAGTTTAAAACTATAATATGATCCCCAAGTCCTGTTTGCACCATCACCATGAAAAAAACTGTCAAGGTATTTTTTCTTTAAAAGTGAGTTACATTATACATGATTCATTATTATATCGATAAATAGAATTTTAAAGCTGTTAGTTCCATTGATCCAAGATGGAACACAATTGATTGATCACTAAAATAAACTACTTAACATGTGGTGGTCAGATGGGTGGGCCGTGAACACTTATACAATATTTTCAAGTAAGCTCTGATCTAGAAAAGGTTGAGGGACCTGCATGACCCCCTGCATGACCCCCCAAATGCTGTTTGCACCACCTGGATGATAGGGCATGTTCAACGCACGCACACACACACACTTGTGTGTGTGTGTGTGTGTGTGTGTGTGTGTGTGTGTGTGTGTGCTTGCCGGTTGTCCATCACATCCGATGATGACCATCTTCTATCTTCTTCTATTTGTGAGTCCTTTGGTGGCGGAATAGTCTGATACTGGATCCACAGTTGCAGACTGAGCAAACCGCAAAGTTACCCCCATCTGTGTTGGGGGGGTGGTAGTTTTGCGAGCTATGGCTCTTTGCAGGCTTTGCTACACAGTGTTGTGTGCACTGGTTTCCCATATGCTTCATGCACTGTGAGGAGTGATACAGACCGGCAGGAAGCAAATATCTCCAATGAAGAGGGGCTGATCTTACATCTCTTCAGTGTGGTTTCATCTGGTCTTTGAATTGCTTCTTCTGCCCACCAGCTGGTCAGCGTGTAGCTGGCCGTCATAGAGGACTTTGCGTGGGTATCTGTGACAGACCATGCTAATAACCCAGGCCCAAGACACCTGAGTTGATGGTGGTTCAGGTTAGACTCCACATTGCAACTGCCTGCCGGTTCCAGCACCCTGTCCTCCCAAGTGATGCTGATGATCTTCCAGGGGCATCTCACATGGAAGGCCTCCAGGCTTCTGAGATGACGGCTGTAGATGGGCCATGCCTCACACCATAGATGCATACTGCCCTGTATACACTCACTTTGGGTGTGTAGACTGAGGTTGTTGTTGTGGAAAACCTTTCTCCTTTTAGACAACCAAATGATGTTGAGGCTTGTTTTAGTCAGTTTTGGATCTCAAAAGTCATTGTGCAGGTGTCAGATATCATGCTACCCAGAAATATATATATATATACTATATATATGTAGGCTACTATGTACGAAGAGTGGCCAGTTGTTGCCCTTCTGCTGCGAAGGTGGGAGGCCAGCACACATCTGACAGATTACTGCGTTTTGGGTGCTGATGGTCAGTCCCTTGCTACATGTACAGTCTATGTACATACGTACGTTCATACATACAAACATACTGTACATATATTCAAACATACTGAACATACATACATACATACATACATACATACATGCATACTGTACATATATTCAAACATACTGTACATACATACATACATACATATATACATACATACATACATACATACATACATACATACATGCATACTGTACATATATTCAAACATACTGTACATACATACATACATACATATATACATACATACATACATACATACATACATACATACATACATACATACATACATACATACATACATACATACATACTGTACATATATACATA
>NC_139944.1:7719881-7857381 GCF_963454915.1 Gymnoscopelus microlampas
GTGTGTCCCGGGCATACCTCGTGTGTGTCCCATTTGATCCGGTGTGTATCGTGCAAGTGGCAAGTTGGTCGGACCAGGACCAACAGTGTCCGAAAACTGACAATATGTGAATGTCTGTAAATGTCTGTCAGCGGGTCTGCGGTGAACACACAAGTCTCTGTGTGTTTGGCATAGTGTGGGTTGTGGATCGTCAAAAGGACTCAAAATAAGGTAAAACCGCTGGCAGTGGCGGATGAATGAATGAATTTATACCTGGCAATGAATGTGTTAATACCTTACAGAAAGCCCAAATATTTAAATGTTTAAAAAGTGTCCCACTCCCATGAACTACTAATGTTATTAGTCAGAAATCTCGGCCGTCAGTGACACTTATAATCGATACTTTCCAGATTCAAATTTCCAGAATTCTTTATTGATTCTTCAGACCATATTTGACATACAAGTATAATAGCTACATGTAGATGCCTATTATGTAACAAAATAGTTTTAAAATCCAACTGTACTGTATGTTACATGTATGACCATGTATAGCCCACTAGGTAAAATAGGCTCATATAATTCAATTAAGCACTGCTTTATTATAACTAAGTTGTATTTTTTAAAATGTTCGCCTATAATGAGATGACCAAAATAGGGACGCCACACTGAAAGTGGTTAACACTAAACCCAGGCAATGCTAAACCAGAGCAATGTTATTGAGATTTTGTCATTTCAATTTTAACTAACTGTATACCTTCAACCCCTACAGTAACAGAAGGGATGTTCATGTACAATTGACCAGTGAACTATAGAAAGGAGAACTAAAGTCTATTGACATTGCTTTATTGGCTGTTCAATAAATGACTATAAATAAAGACTCTCCTACACAGAAGGTTTGTGTGTATCTAAGGCTAAAGGATACCTTTATGGCTTCCTTGTCGTTTCCTTTATGGCTGTGTTCGTTGTCATTTCAATAGACACTGTGAATAGACTGTGCTGCATAGACACAGAGCTTTTTTTCCCAATTCCTTTGTCGGTTCTTATTTATAAAAGAGACAAAAAATATGGAGGGGACAATAATATATGTTTATATATTTGTATTCAATAGATCATAGGACACTGTAGATAGCACTGCGCCGGTTAGTTTGTGTCCTCGTTGGGCATAGATGTTTGACAGTGGAAACTCGTCAAACTTTTCTGTGTATGAGTGACTTTATTTAGTCATTTATTCAACAGTGTTGATATGATATGATTGAATCTAACAGCCAATAAAGCAAAGTAAATAGACTTTAGTTATCCTTTCTAGTTCACTGGTGAATTGTACATGAACATCCCTTCTGTTATTGTTATAGATTGTTCTCGGCAAGGTACTTATCAACCTGTTCATAGACTATTTTTTCCATGACTTTCGAGATGGAGCTAAGAATAGAAATAGGGCGGTAGTTGCCAGGGTCTAATTGGTTTCCTTTTTTGTACAGAGGGGTCACCCTTGCTTTTTTGAAGTCGTTAGGGACCCGTCCCTGTATGATGGAGAGGTTTATTATGTGGGTAATGATTGGAGCAAAGGAGGCGGCTGAGTCTTTTAGAAATTTGGCGTGGATGTTGTCGGGTCCTGTGGCTCTGTGTTGTTGGAGTGCACTCAATTTTTTAAACACCTCATCTGTTGTCACAGGGGAGAGTTTAAAATCATCTTTGCGTACACCCTGTTTTTCGTAAAATGAGTCAACATACTCTCCACCATGGCACCCAGAGTGAGGGGGTAGTTTTTCAACTAACTCTGAGGCTACGGTCGTGAAGAATATGTTGAGGATTTTACTCACTTCCCGTTTGGATGAAATGAGAGTGTCATTCACCTTGAGGTTTATGTTTGTAAACCTGGTTTTCAATTTCTTGCTGCAGCCTAGTAGGTTGTTGAATAGCTTCCAGAGCTCACGTGGTTTGCTTGGATTTTCCTCAATTTTGCCATCGAGGTAGCTTTTTTCTGCTAACAAGAGCATGCCATTTACCTTGTTTCTTAGCATGTTTTTCTCTTTTTTGAGTTTAGCTACGTGGGATTCGAGACCTTTGTTGAAGCGTTTGGCAAGTTTGATCCTACTTTTATGAAACTCAAAACACCTTATGTTTCTGACTATTATGGTAGTAAGGATGTCCGAATTCATCCATGGAACCGAGCGGGTTTTGACCCTGATGGTTTTCATGGGAGCCACACTGTCCAAAATTTGAATGAATTTGGTTTTGAAACCAAGCCAAGATTCGTCTACCTGTGTGCTGTTTAGTACGTCGGACCAATCCTGTTCCTCTAGTCTGTGATCTAAGTCCTCACTCTTGTAGTTTTTGAGGTCTCTGATCGTGACTGTTTTGTGGTAACCGGTCTTAGGTTTACGTTTCTTTCTGGTGCAGAAGATCATGTTATGATCAGATATGCCACAGGTAGAAACACCACTATTGAGGATTTTGTCCTTGTCCGTTGTTAGAACTAGAAGCTCGCCCCCGCTACGCGGGGGCTCGCGTCTAGCCCGCGGCCACGCCCACGTAGCGCCCGCGGCCACTTGGCAACTCATATAAGTGGCGTAGCGTCATGAGGGTCAGTGGGGCCGTGGCTCGGTCAGTGAAGACCCTGTAGTGCGGATGATATGTGGCATAGAGGGGCAGATTGTAAATCCCCAGAGGAAACATCCGTGGGCTACCATTGGTTCAGCGATGTGTGCGGTCGCCCTGCGGCCCCTCCTCCTCCACCAATGTGCAGTATTGAGAGCCCTGACGTCACAACAATTGGAGCGATGGGCACTGCACTGTGGTTGGTTAGGGTACACTTAGGGCCCAGGTAGAACCCAGTTAAAGCCTGCATGGGCAAACCCAGGTAGGACCCGCCTTGGTCCCACATAAACATGGGTAGTTGGGGCCCACCTAAGGGCCAGGTAGAAGCTACTTATAGCCTGCATGGGCATCGCAGTTGGGACTGAAGTGGATGCCGCTGACATTGCTGACATGGGGTCCATATGGTTTAGCCCACCTTGAAACCATATGGGAACTACGCTGGCATGCTGGCTGTAATGCAAACGCTGCATCATACCTGCAGTGTGTAGTTTGATGTTGTGTGTGTAGCAGATATACCTGCAGTGTGTAGATCAATGTCCATATGAAAGTCAATGGGCAGCAGTGTTTTTTTTCCCCAGCAGAGTTTCTAGTGTCTCTGTCTCTCTCTGGAAGAGGTTGCACATGAACTCTGCAGCCGCACTGAGGCGCTCCAACACAAACACTCTGACATTAAGCTGCTTCACACAACAAACATCAGCACGACGCTGCTGTTTGTCCAAAAGACACAATATCTCCTCTCCCACCGACGTCATGTGTTCATTTATCGACAGCCGTACAGACTCCTTTTGACACATTTTACCTCGTTTATCCAGCTCTCACTGACTCATCGGGCTGTTATTTTGCTGCGATCAAGTCAACGATGTGAGAGATTAGCTATCACAGACGGACGGACAGGGGGTGAAACATAGTCTTGCGCCATGCCTTTCGGCCTGGCGGAGACAATAAAAAAAGGAAAGTAAAGGAAATGAGCATTTCTGCAACAAAAGTAGTCAACAAACTATACTATGAAAACATGGGCCACATTGTCAAAGAATGTAAGAAAGAGGCAGTCATGTAGAAAATAGCCGATCTACAAGCTTACAAAGCCTCTCAACGTGAGGCGTTTTGAGCTTGTAGATCGGCTATTTTCACAATATGTACTTGTGGAACGGAGTCAAACAGAATGGGGGGGTCCCCAGATCAAGTACGTTTATTTGGGGGGGGGGGGGGGTTGATAAGCACTGCTGTAATCGGAGCGAAATTATCTGAAATTACTACATGACCATAATGCAGCCTAACATGCGTTGCACGGGGCGGTCCTGCCATTACGTTAGTTACTGTAGTTGCTGTGGAGCTACATAGTTCTCCAGAAGACACACACAAACATACACCATCTACAATGGACTAACTGAGCAGCAATATTGACATTCAGCACACGAACGTGCATTGTTGACAAAGTGATTGCACAGCCGCTGCAGGCATGACAACCACGTTAGCGTTAGCGACATGGCAGCTATCACAGCGCCCTGTCCGTCGTCGCTGGGACTAACTGTGATGGCTATGGCTACAGCAGTAACAGCAAGCTGTCTGCGATGCCATTGTCTGGAGACTGCTCTTAGCCTGACACGACCAATGAGAGTGAGCGCTGTAGTTGTTGCTAAGATACGGTGGCGTCTCTGCCCCATAGCTTGTAGATCTCTCACGCATGATTGGCGTAGGCTGCGTTGCCAGGTCTGACTGTTTGTATAAGCGATTTTGAGCTTATTTGGGTGCACTTTTGGGCTCGTTTCCATAGACCACGGCAGCGCTTATTTCTTTCCCGTGACCGATGTGGCGGAAAAAGTGCAAAACGAACCATCCGGAAGTAAATTGCGAGATGAAATATATAGCACTTTTTGATTATTAGAGAAGGAGACACATGTGAAGGTTGAAAATGAAAGGTAGGAGATTATATAGTTTTTCATGAGGGATTTTTGTAGCAAGTTGTGAGAGAATTGGGCCACTCCTGTGGGCGGGGGGCTGATTAGAACCATTGGGGTTTGAAAGGAGACGCTCTCTGTTTGAGTGATAAGATGAGATCTATGATAGTTTGAGTGGAAACACACATACATAAGATAAAGTCAAACAAATCCACATCACAACAGTATTTAGCAGACTTAAACATATTACAGTAACACTTTGGTCAACTATAATGAAACATAGGTCGATTGTAATAAAACATAAATTCCAAAACAAACCTAAATAAACATTATAAAACACAAACTTCACTTACTTGTCTTCACACAGACGTCCAACAATCCAACATTTGACTATATTAAAATGAGCCACAGCAGTGATGAACGGGACCCCACATGATTTTTTTTTTCTCCAAAAAGTGTACTGAAGTACAGTACTTGAGTAAATGTAGGCTACTGAGTTACTTCACACCACTGGAGAAAAGATAGCTGTAAAGTAGATAACACTCCGAGTGTAATCATGTTTAGCCAAAGTCAATATGTCGCTCTCCATGGTGCTGATGCTGAATATAGGGCGAGCTGGGCACTTTTACGAAGTTAGCCTTGTGCAAATCTGTATCTTTGCTGTCGTAAAATGATTGTATTAAGCATTGGCATGTCAGAATTCAGGACCATGATGCACCTGTGAAATGAGTTATTACTGATTTATGGGTTCTAATGTAAAACGGGGAATGGGCCTATACAGTTCTCCCTAAATAATGCCAGGTTCATAAAAATAAATAAGAAAACAGGACCAGTTCTCTCAGTTGAAGTGCCTTAGTTAGAACGCAGGAACACAAAGGAAGGACTGCAGTAAGTTTTGATTCACGAGAAATCACAACTTAGTAAATGTTTACCTTTCGATTAAACTGCATTTGTAAGAATGTTTATTTTTGTTTGTTTGTTTTTTACCCACAGTGAATTAGGCATGCTGATAATATCTGACCCTCTACACAGAGAAACAAGAAAGAATGTCATCAAGAATGATGTCATGGTGGACAGAGAGAATCAGAATCAGAATCAGGTTTATTGTCACATCACAGGTTTACAAGGTAAAAAAGTGGGTGAAATTCGTTTTTGTACATCATTCCCATCTCAACGTTAATTTCCATAGAAAGAAGAGTGGGGAGAGAGAAGAAGAAGAGGCAAGTGGGAAGGAGATCAAACAGGAAAACAATAGAAGGCCAAACAAGTTTTGGCCTTCTATTCTAACAAGAGTTGGCAGTGGCTGGTTACTTGTAGGATGCGGGTTTGTGAGGGTGTGTGATTTCTGCTATGTAGGTGATTGATGCGTTTGGCATTGGTAGTTATAACATAGTATGTTATGCATATGTTCTATATTATATATACATTTATTATAGTGTCGCTGTCCAGCAGGAACCAGCTAACTAAAAAGATGAGTGTTTTGGAGGTAGCTGGTTCCTGTTGGACAGCAGAGATATATTAAATTAATTATTGTAATAAAATGTTAGATTATAATTGTATATATTATAATAATATGTATTATAATGTATATGATATATTATAATATAATAAATATTTTATTAATGATGTAATCTATTATATTATTATATTTTTTTAAATATAATAATATATTATTATAATGTTATATGATGTTGTATATATATGATATAACATAAATGAGATCATATTCATATAATATAAATAATGTTATGAGATATAAATATAAAAATATGTATATATATTTATATACTTTTATATATGTTTTTGAAATATATAAATATACAAATGAGCCATAAATGAGCCAGTCTTTTGAACAGCTCTGTGAAAGGAACAAATTCCTTAAAAGAGCCATACATCCCATCTCTACTGTGCTGGTGATGTACGTGGAATGTGAATACTGATTAAGTGTAACATATCTATTGGTAAACAGACGTGTGAACTACTTCGAAACTTCCATATGCTGTGATTAGCACCACTTCAATAGCACAGGAAGGCATGACCTTGAAGCACCATTATTACCTGAAAAGCTGTTTGAACAGCTATTATAGTTTACTATGTATAGGCGATATATTTTGGCAGTGGTGGAAAAAGTTCTCAAAGTGGTAACTTAAGTTAAGTACCAATATTGCAATATAGAAATACTCTGTTTCAAGTTTAAATCCATACAACTTAGCAATACACATTTTTGGAACAAAATGCCTCAAATCATGAATGAAGTGTCCGTTTGCCGTAAAAGGCCTAAGAAGAAATGCCACCCTTTTCACATTGGCCTATTGTAGCGCCACCGGGAGGCCATAATAACCTACCTGACCTGGTGGAGACCTGTGCTTCGAGGAGCACTTTTTCTAGTTCTTAATATTATTACTAGTGGTGGTGGTAGTAGAAAATAGCAGATCTACAAGCTATCAACATAGATATAAAATGAGCCATAAATTATATGCCAAATATCAACAACGTTTTAGAAACAGGGGCAAAGCCCAACCACCAGTCTTTACAAGTACCTTCACAGAAAAACAAGGGCATGTCGCTTATAATTAGAGGACATGGCAACACTGAGCATGGGAGAGGTCTATATCAAAGAAATCTGTCATTTACTCCTAAATGTATTCAAATACATTTAGACGCTGTGCGTCTTCCATTCATTCTGAAACGTGCTAATTGTCCACCACCTGACAATCATCAGCTGTCTTTTGTCATCTTAATTTCTTTACAGTTAAATGTTGTGCTGTTGACGACCATTAGGCTACTGCCCATTGAAATTACATGAGTACTAACTGCTCACCACCTGTCTTTTGTCCAGGATTCAGAACAATGAATACAACACTATCAACCCGTCCTACTGGGTGTGTGTGTGTGTGTGTGTGTGTGTGTGGGTGTTTATTTTTGTTGCTCATACATTTCTGAAACACTGTTGTTTTGACTTGGGCAAGGGTATAGCCTACATTATGAAGTAACTATTTCAGCTGGTGAAAATAGCACATCAGTGAGATTGTAAATCAATTCCTTTTTTTTAAATTAACCAGTTGAGGTACTTTTACTTAACTGGAGTATTTCCAATTATCAGTACTTTTACTTCTACTCAGCTACATCTCACAGGCAAATATTGTACTTTTAGTCCACTACAATTATTTGAAAACTTCAGTTACTTGTTACTTTATAGATACACATTACATTGTACAACATACGTTCACCACTTTAGCCCTATTTTAAACCTACAAGCTCACAACGTATTGTGAGCGTGTAGATCTGCTATTTTCAAACATTTTAGAACTGTTACTTTTGGTACTTTAAGTACATTTTGATACCAATACTTTTGTACTATTGCTCAAGTACATTTTGAATTCCGGACATTTACTTGTAACAGAGTAGGCTACTTGTACATTGATTGCAGTACTGATGCTGTTACTTAACGATAGGGTAAGTGATATTTTTTGGTTAAAAGAAAAAGTATTTTGTTAAAAGGTTAAAATACTACATTCTGATAGCAATATATATATATATATATATATATATATATATATATATATATATATATATATATATATATATATATATATATATATATATATACAGGTAGGGTAAGTGATATTTTTTTGGTTAAAACAAAAAGTATTTTGTTATAAGGTTAAAATACTATATTCACACACACACACACACACACACACACACACACACACACACACACACACACACACACACACACACACACACACACACACACACACACACACACACTTTATATTGGTAGTCAACCAATGAACCTCTCTGTGGAGTTATTGTCTCCGCCAGGCCGAAAGGCATGGCGAGAGAGTATGTTTTACCCTCCGTCCGTCCGTCCGTCCGTGTGTGTGTGTGTGTGTGTGTCCTGTCTGTGTGTTAACAGCTAATCTCCGGCACCGTTGGCCCGGTCGCTGCGAAACTGTGCACACCCACTCCCTGGATGCCAATTCAGAACCTCTGCCCCACATTTTTCACATGGGCCTGTTATAGCGCCACCAGGAGGCCGATTTGTGCAAAACCCATTTTTTCTCATTACACCTACAGCTTTTAACCAAACGTCATGCAAATCGGTACACAGTATCTCTATAGTCATGTGATCAACCCGGATCTGTCCGATTTCCCATATTGCATCCTCATTGGCTAAGGTTGGCTTCCAAAGTTTGCAGGATTGGTCCGTTTTGAACAAACTGCCTCCAATCATGAACGCAGCTTGCCATTTCCATAAAATTGCACACGCACATTCCCACTAGGCCGAGGAAGAAATGCCACTTGAACATTTTCAAATCAGCCTCATGGTGGCGCTATAACTGGCCGATTTGCATTTTTAACTATAACTGCACCGATCTGCGTGAAACTTTGCACGCACACTCCCTAGAGGCCAAGGAAAACATTGGACTGCATTTTTCACATCTGCTTTTTACAGCGCCACCAGGAGGCCGATTTATGTAAAATACATTTTTGGAGATTATTCCTTCAGATTATGTCCAAAAAACACGCAAATTGGTACACTGCATCTCCATAGTCATGTGATTCTGATGGATCTGTCCGATATTTCATATTCCATCCTATTTGGCTTACAGTGGCTTCCAAAGTTTGCAGGATTGGTCAGTTTTAAACAAAATGCCTCAAAACATGAATGCAGTGTGCAATTTCCGTGAAAGTTTGCATGCAGATTCCCACTAGGCCGAGGAAGAAATGCCCCCCTTTTCACATTCACATTGGCCTTTATAGCGCCACCAGCAGGTCTAATTTAGCAAAACACATTTTTGGAACAAAATGCCTCAAATCATGAATGCAGTGTCATCCCATTGAAAGGCCTAAGAAGAAATGCCACCCTTTTCACATTGGCCTATTATAGCGCCACCAGGAGGCCACAATAACCTACCTGACCTGGCGGAGACCTGTGCTCCGAGGAGCACTTTTTCTAGTTTATTTTGCATTGAAATGGCTGAGATTTCATTTTAAACACAACTTTTACATTTTGTGCTGCAGATTGGGGCAAAAAAAAGAACCTGCGCAAGCTGGTATATTATGACTTTGTCATTTCTTGTTTTTATATTGACACCAACAGTAGGAGTAGAACATAAAATGAATGCTGATCTTTTCTGAAGTTATTAGGCGAATTTAGCGCCCTATTTCACGTCGGGGTCAATTTGGTTCCATAATGTGTCCTCTTGAGGTTACAGAAACAGCTAAACGAAAGAAAGTTTTTATACACAGTTTTATACAAGCCTATGTAGTCTACTGGGGGTCCCTGCTTGATCTCTCTCTCAGCTAAGGGGTCCTTGACCTGAAAAACGTTGAAGACCCTGGACCTGGGTCCCGGATTGTATCATTATATACATTTAATCCAGTATGCTATTTTTTATTTATTTATTATGTTTTAAAAACATAGCAGACCTACAAGCTCACAATGCGTCGCATCCACGACGCGTTGTCAGCTTGTAGGTCTGCTATTTTAGGAATCAAGTAAGCTATAGCCCTTCTGTCGGCAGCAGACAAATAGCTGCATTAACAGCAGGGTTGAGCTGTAGGGGGTACGCGGGGGTACGGCGTACCCTTAGTTCTGACACTGTGGGAGCTGGGGACTCGCGCGTGCACATGCACGAGCAGCTCCACATGCACTCGCGAGCACACACGTCAGCCGCCCGCGAGAAGTCAATCATTAATACAACAACGCACCTTCAGGGGCGAGCCGTTTTTAACACCTTAAACAATGGACTCAACGACCTGGCTGCTTTGCATAACAAGAGCTGGTAGCCTACCAGACACTCACAAAGGTATCCTTATCTAGCTCTGGTCCATAGCGTTAGAAGGAGTTCTCCTTAACGCTATGGTACTTTAGATTATTTCCCCTCGCACCGCGGTAGCGCAGCCTCTCGTCTGTAGTAAAAATTAAAAAAAACGCTTTTGGTACTCACCAAAACAAAGACGGTTTAATGGAGTTGAAAGCCTATTCTATTAAGTGGGAACACTCTGAGCCCCCACCTCACGTATAAAATACACTTTTTGGCCAGAAAAGAAAATATTTCAACTGAAGGAAGAATCTGGTCAATAGGAAAATTCCATTGACCAGATCTGTAGAGGGCACGTGGAGCAACCAAAAACAGGTTTTAATTCTGGTGAAATATTTTCTTTTCTGGCCAAAAAGTGTATTTTAGACATGAGGTGGGGGCTCACAGTGTTCCCATTTAGTAAAGTAGGCTTTGAACTCCATAAAACCGTCTTTGTTTTGGTGAGTAGCAAAAGGGTATTTTTTTTTAACTTGTTCTAAAAAACACTGTTTTGAAAGCAATGTAAGTCTTAAAAAAAGTAATTAAAGTAAAGACAAGTTGACTGATTATTTTAAGTACTTATGTGTGGGTGAATCTATGTAAAGGGCTTTTATATAAAATAAAAGGAAAATAAATTAATTAATTGAAACAAAAATAAAAACAACAAATTAACAATGCAACAAAATAATAAGAAATATAAATACAATAATCACATGTTGAATACAGTATTTCAACTAGCACTGAGCTGAGTGGCTGTGTGCACATGCTTGCGCACGCACGTGCCCGCGCGCGTGCACGTGCGCGCGCACGTGACGTCATAAAATAGAGTACCCATAGTTCAAAAATCCACAGCTCACCACTGATTAACAGTGAAAAGTTGTGAAGCAGAATTTGTTTTAAACGCAAGCAGTACACCCAGAAACGCCATTGTGGGTGTACATGTGTGTGTGTGGGGGGGGGGGGGGCGCAGAGGCTTTCTTAAATAACAAAATGATCTCAATCGCGAGGGAGAGCGGTCCGAACGGAACCGACAAAACATTCTAAAATACTGGACCCGGCCCGAAACGGGACCGAGGAAAACCGGACCCGTTCCGAAACGAACCGAGGTTAATCCAAATGTACTACACCCGGTCTGACCGGGTCTCGTAACTGGAGTAACCCACCATCTATCTAGTGGTTACCATTTGCGCCTGGCAATCTCTGCTTCTCACCCATTGACTTGCATGTTAAATGATGGCTTTTCCCCTTAAAAATAATCGATCATTTCAGGAGCAAGAGCTTCAAAATCTCTTCTAAATCTAGTCAACAAGGCCTGCAGTAGGCTATGCACTGGACAAATGTGCCTGACATTATTTCAATAAACTAAAAACATGGGAAATGTTAAGAGGGAGTAATGGATACACAACGGTCGACTGTCACGACCGTCATGGATGAACTTCAACCTGGTGTTTGCACTTTCTCCATTTATGGCCCGTACATCTACATACACGTTCATATTTCAAATATAAAGTGCTTACCCCATGGCGACGGATGTTACATGTATACGGACTCTCAAGTACCTGTATCATTCGTATTGTTCAATAAAAAGCATTTTAATGTGATCGGTGGTCATTTTCTCCACATGCTTTCAGCTGAGTGACCCTTTCGGTTGGTAGGTGTATTGCACTCCGATACATTATGAAGAAATGGCCACTGATCGGATTAAAATGCTTTTCATTGAACAATACAGAATATACGGGTACTTTTGAGAGTCCCGTGGGTAATTGTAACATCCGTGGCCATGGGGTAAGCACTTTATATTTGAAATCTGAACGTTTATATAGATGTACGGACCGTAAATGGAGAAAGTGCAAACACCAGGTTGAAGGTGATCCTTGACTGTAACATGAGTTTTCATGTACCACAGGCTACAGACTGCAGCAGACGCAGTTAATAAATAGACAAACTAATTAATGCATTACTTAAACGTGCGGAATCCGAAACAGGCAGTGCTGTGATTCTGAATTTTGTTACGATTACGGTGATTAGTAGCCTATTATTAACACCACCTGGGCGAGTGAGTCGTGTAACTTTCTTGACGACAGAAACACACACGCTGTTAAGAGAGAGAGAAAGAAAGAGCGAGCGAGAGAGAGAGCTTCCAAAGCCGAGCACAGCGCGTCTCCGCAACACAGACTGGTGTAAAGTCAGTGTTGTGTTCTAGTTTTTTCGGAAGGTATACGCTACGATACGATGCGTACATTTACTCGAGTACTGTACTTAAGTACAATTCACAGTCACTTTTCGCCTCGCTGTATATATACATACTATATTAAAAATACCGGAGTAACGCACCATGTAATAACGGTAACTGAGTTACTGAATTAAAAAAATAATGTGTTAGAGTACTAGTTAGCCTACTGAAAAAAATAACGGCGTTACAGTAACGCGTTCAACACTGAGCACAACATACTTAATTGCACAATGGTGTTGCGTGCTGTAAATAGCAGATCTACAAGCTCACAACGCCTCCTATTCATGACACGTTGTGAGCTTGTAGATCTGCTATTTACTGCGACACCGACACACTCCTAAGTCCTATAGCTGAGCCCAGCACTTGGGTGGCGGGTTACGATCTTGATATGATTTAACTGGGGATGGATGCTTTGTAGTTTGGAGATCGTTTTGACTGGCAAGTACATGTTGCGTTTTGACGACCTCGGTCATGTCATTCACACCGCGGCTATCCACATACCCCCCACCCCCATTTAGTTTGCCTGGTGTAGCCACTTATAGGTGCATTACTTTTGGTAGTTTATAAGTAGGATGTATTTCATTTACTTAAACACTACACTAGTTATACAACGCCACCAATAGAACAGCCTCACTTGCTCTGCCTGTGTGTGTGTCTTGTGTGTGTGTGTGTGTGTGTGTGTGTGTGTAGAGGGGGAGGGGCGGGCCTTTAAGCGCTGCGAGAAAAACAGGACTGCCTCTCTCTCTGTCTTAGTTGGAATGCCATTGGAATGTCTCTGACGGCGAATTGTGGGCGTGCACTCCCGTTATGTTATATAGGTGGGCGTGGCCAAGGTCCCTAGGGACAAAAACAGTTTATAGGGACAGAGCTCTAGCTCTCTGTCCAAAAAGGGTGAGAAGGAGGACCTCTCTCATTCAGAATATCCGTCTCCATACGTTATAGCTCTATGCTGCCCACCAGTGGTCGTAGCTTCAGATGAACTTACTGCATCAGGTGAAAGTTAAACTGACAGATGATGACAGCAAGCTTATTTTATTCACAATGACATTTGTATTTGTCACCTGCACAGGTGGACATGGTGGGGGGTGTACAGGTGTACAGAAGTGAGAAGAAAGGTGGAATACATACAGTTAGTCTTCTTTGAGTTTAATCAAGAGTATTGTGACAATTAAATGCTTACATTGCCTGAATTACAACAGCATTTCTGTCAGTAAAAATAATAAAATATGTTAATATCTGTACTCTGTGCTCAAATTAAATGTATTCATTCTGTACAGGGATAATATTAAAATAATGAAGATATTCCTGTTTCCCTAAAATGATGAGGTATATAACAGAGCAATGTTCTGTACAATGATCATATTGGGAAATGATTGTGCATTATTTTATGTAGTTTTTTTTATATGTTGCAACTTTTGTACTGCTGCTATCTTGGGCAGGGCTCCCTCGAAAAATAAATCATGTACCTCAATAATTATAAAGTCTGGTTTTAGCAAGAAACAAGTAAACGTGGTTGACGTGTGTTTCTCTGCTGTCTGTGGCGGGTGCACAGATCTAGGGTAGCCTACGTCTTTGTATCAGGAGCGCATTGTGCAACAACCTGTTCCTGAAACGGGCACACACACCAGCAACTACTAGGAGTATCATACTATCATTCTATAATTCTAGTAAGGTACGTAGTGGTGAGTAGGTAGGTGAAGCTACCCGGTTCTCCTCAGTGGCTGGAGCAATTGCTCTGATTTTGCACACAGCCATTGACCATTACCATCTGAACTTAACTGTGAAGCCCGTTTTTCAATTTCACCAAAACTCAGCTTCTTATTAGCGTTTTTGTGTCAAACACTGTCGCCATGGTTACGGGGCTGCCCAGCTATGGGACGAACTGCCTCCCGGGTTGCCAGATCATGTGCGCATATCCCCCCACGGATGCGTCGACCGGGTATGGTCTAGTACTTTGTAATGAAGAGAGGTAACAACACATTCTGGTGGTTTGTGCCTTTTTAGTTGTGTGTGTGCGTGTCGTGTGTGTTGTTGATCTGGTAAAGTGAGTATAGATGTTAATGTAGACGTACTGGACAGACAAGCTCTGGAGACAAGTGAGTATGTCTGATGTACCTCACTGTAACTTAACCATGATACTTCATATATTCATTGACAGGATTATATAGTGATACATGTTTGATAAGGTAGCATGAGGTCACTTTCACTTCAAATCATTCAGAGATGTGAGTGAAGAAGTGGTCCACACCTCACAGTGTGCTATAGTCATTGTATATATTTTATTTAGGTTTATTTCCTGTTATTAGAATTGTTACTTAATTTCTTTTCATTTGTTTTGCTATTTGTGTAAA
This sequence comes from Gymnoscopelus microlampas, assembly GCF_963454915.1. Classification (NCBI taxonomy): domain Eukaryota; kingdom Metazoa; phylum Chordata; class Actinopteri; order Myctophiformes; family Myctophidae; genus Gymnoscopelus; species Gymnoscopelus microlampas. Next base: position 7,734,754 of record NC_139944.1, read on the forward strand.
TGTACTCTTGTATATGTATGTACTGTGTATCTAGCAGGTAACTAATACAAATCTTGAATCATAAATAAATCCACAAAACTTACAAACTTTCAATGAACCATGTGAAATCATATCACATATAGTGTAAATATGATGTAACATTAACATTTATTGAGACGGTAATCTGTACTCTAAATGTGTATAAGTAATGTGTGAAGACGAGGGAGGAAGGGAGTAAACAACACATTCTAGTGGTTCTCATCTTGATTTCTCTTTTTAGTTGTGGGTGTGTTGTTGATCTGGTTATCAGTCATTAATGTAGACGTACGGTACTGGACAGACAAGCTCTGGAGTCGGGTGAGTAAAGTAACAATGATATTTCATGTTAATTGACAGTTGTGTAAGGCAAGGCAAAGCAGGTTTATTTGTATAGTACATTTCAACAAGGCAATTCAATGTGCTTTATATTAAACAGATTTTTCTGATTGGCTAAAATTGGCTACAATTGGCTACAATTGGTGGGAGGGGCCCGTTTTGCAAACAATGACAAAAATAATGAGCCCACCGTCTGATTGCCGTGAAAATGTGCAGCATACTCCCAGTATGCGAGAAAGATGTATCAGTCACATTTAGCAGATTCCATTCCAATTGGCTATGACTGCCTTCCAAATTTTGCAGACACCGGTTAGGCAACCCGGCCTGGAGGGTGTCTGCGAGCAGAGGAGCACACTTTTCTAATTGATATCTGCAAGCAAGAATCTCCAATTCTTTCCCCAATGCCCAGGTCAGAATCAGAATCAGGTTTATTGTCACATCACAGGTTTACAAGGTAAAAAAGTGGGTGAAATTCGTTTTTGTACAACACTCCCATCGCAACGTTAAATTCCGTAGAAAGAAGAGTGGGGAGAGAGAAAAAGAAGAGGGGTAGGGGGTTAAGTGGGAAGGAGATCAACAGAGAACAATAGAAGGCCAAAAACAAGTTATCTACATATTTACAAAGTACCTGAGATAAGAGACAAACTAAGGTGCCTGAGCATAGCAGCAATGTATGTATACTGTGCATGATATACTTATAGACGCTAAGGTGCTTAGAGAGAAAAAGAGCGCAATAATAAAAAATCAAAAAAAGTTTGTGCATTATACATGGGGATTAAGGTGCAGAGGGTCAGTGCGTGTTCACCTAAGGGTGGACTGACCCTGGTATAATCCGCAAGTAGCTCCATGAAGGAGAGCAACAAAAAGTAATCTTTAGCATTTTGACTAAAGCTTTTGCCACAAAGAGTACATTTAAAGCCCTTTCTCCTGTGTGTATCAACATGTGTTTCTTAAGATTAGCATTTTGACTAAAAATTGGAGGTTCGCCTCTGTTTTTCAATTTTACTTTGTAAAAGTTGTCCATGGACGGTCTCCCATCTAAGTACTAACAAGGCCCTGCCAATCACTCACAACTCCTGTCACCCACGGCGTCCCCCAAGGCTCAGTTCTTGGCCCTCTCCTCTTCATCCTCTACATGCTCCCCCTTAGACAGATACTCCGCAGACACGGCCTCCGATACCACTGCTATGCCGATGACACACAACTCTACCTCCCCTGCACAGCCATCACTGCCACCACCCATTCCACCCTCACCTCCTGCCAGACCGACATTAAAAACTGGATGCAAACAAACTTCTTAAAACTCAACGTTCTGCAATCAATCGGAAGTCCTCATCATTGGCCCTGACTCCCTCACCCGCTCCACTCATGATTTCTCCCTCAATATTGATGGCTCCATTGTCACCCCCTCCACCCAAGTCCGCAACCTGGGTGTCATCCTGGACGAACCTCAGTCTCTCCTTCCAGTCCCACGTCAACCATATCACTGCCTTCTTTCATCTTCGCAACATTGCCGCTGTACAAAAGGCCCTCGTTGAAATTGGCAATTGAGGTCACTGTGACCTGTGCTATTCAGCAGGTGCGCTGATTAGCGCAGGTGCTCTTAATGAGAGTTTTCTTCTCAGTCCAGAAGGAGAGTAGAGGAGAGGAGAGTGAAACACAGCAGAAACACGGCTTGCAATGTGTATGTTATGTTCTTTAGATCTAATGTTATTATTTCACTACTTGATGCATCTTTAAGCCGTGTGCGCTCACAAACTGTCAACATGGCGGCGGCGGCGTTTTTTCATCAAGATGTTCAGAACAGCATCCAGCACCTCAGCATCAGGGATGTGGAATTGGCACGAACCGTCAATCATTTTCCACAAATTCCAGGCTATGAACTGGGACACCCTGGCTTCGTGGCAATGGCCGACATTCAATTCGGGTGGATATACAGGGAGAAGAAGAGTGACCATGATGGAGTTGTTAAAGAAGGTAAAGGAGGAATGCGGAATAGTGATTTCGTGTAGATTTAAAACACAGAAGAAGTATGAATTAACGATGCAAGATGCAGATGGGAAAGATAAGATGATGGACGGAATGAAGATAAGGAATAATATTATAGTGTCAAAGGAGCTGAGCAAAAATGAGTTGGTGGTGTCATTTATGGCACTGCCAGCTTTTATAACAGATGGTGAGATCCTGGATAAACTGGCAGTCTGGGGAGTGTCTGCTGCTTCCCCCATCAAGAGGAGAGTGTGGCCGGGAAAAGGGCACCCGTTTTGTTAAGGTGAGGTTCCCGAAGGAAGTGCAAAGTTTTCTTCAGGGTAATTCACGACAAACAGGTGAAAGTTTGTAGACTGTGCATCCAGCCTGGGCACATTATGAGGGACTGGCCAGAACTGTTCTGCTTCAAGTGCCATCAGCAAGGACACTATGCCAGAGAATGTGAGAATGCCAGGGAGGAGAGCGAGGAGTTCTTCTCTGATCCTGAGGGGAAGGAGAAGGAGGAGGAGGAGGAGGAGGAGGAGGAAGGCGAGACAACACCAGCAGAGCTAGAGGAAGCACCACCAGCTGAGGCAGAGGAGGCACCACCAGCTGAGACAGAGGTGGTGGAGGAGACACCATCAGCTGAGGGGGCAGAGGTGGAGGTTGGAAGTGGTCACCAGCATGCGGCTGAGATGGAGAGGATCCACAGGTCCCATATAGTATTCAGCCTAACAAGAGCCCAGGCTCAGATGGGTTAACAGGGGAGTTTTATAAAACCTTTTCAGATGTGCTGGCACCTATACTTTTAAAGGTTTACAGGCATATGGAGGAAAAACAGCTGGTGTCACAATCCATGTCAACTGGTGTACTCACAATGTTATATAGAAATAGTGGTAGTAAACTGAAATTAGAGAACTACAGGCCGATCAGTCTTTTGAATATTGACTATAAGATTATTGCAAAGATTTTGGTAAACAGCAATATGCACAATGCGAGATGTGATTCACCATATGAATAATGATGGAGAAAGTGGTTTTGTTTTAAATATAGACTTTTATAAGCTTTTTTTTATAAGCTTTTTATAGAGTTGAGTATAATTTCCTTTTTAAAATAATGTAGAGATATGGTTTTGGGCCGAGGCTCATAACAGTATGGCAAGGGGCTAGTAGGCAACCACGTTGACTCGACCTGGCTTCCCTCCTCCGCCCCTCCAACAGCAACACCGAGTCACACTTCCTGGACTGCGGCGGCATCCAAATTCAACTCTGTAACTCCACCCCTACCCGATCCGCTCCACTCACTGTCGCAGAGTTCTGCCTGGCGTTTAGCATATACCGCGATGTCATCTGCTCCGCCTTCCCAGCCCGGCGACAGGAGTTGGACGACTACCTGGTACTCGACTTAGCAGTCCGTTTCGGAGGAACCCTCTTCCAGGAGTACCACCGCCAGCTCTCCGCCACAGCCGCTGCCAGGCTCCAGCAGTGGAACCTGGCTTATTAGGGTCAACTAGACCTCGAGCTCTATTGCCGCTTATCCGCAGGCAGGGTGGCAGAAACCTGCAGTTTATGTGGCAACCCCGCCCACCCTCAAAACAGAGCAGCCATAATCCCTTAGTCTAGTAGTTGCTCTCATTGTCTTTCTTTGCGGGTAACAGTCCATGCGTGCCGTGCTGACAACGCTAACGGCCGTCCACACCCCCAGCTCATCACAAAGGGTGGAAGGGCTTTTTCAGTTCGGGCCCCTAAGCTTTGGAACGTCCTACCTGTTGACTTAAGACGTGCAAAATCAGTGTCATCTTTTAAAACTCTTCTGAAAACCCATCTCTATGCTACGGCCTTTTCCTAATTTTTTCCTGACACTTTTGTTTCATTAGAGTATATCTCTATGGTTTTAATTTACATTTTGTGCCTACTATGTGTTTTATTTTCTGATCGTCTGTTGTAGTTTATCTCCAATGCTTTATCATGTTGTTCTTTTTATCCTGCTCTGTAAAGCACTTTGTGACGATGTCTAGAAATGTGCTATAAATAAATTCATTATCATTATCATTATTTAAAAATTAAAATTCAGAGAACCGGCAGGGGCGGGCAGTGACACGCATGTATCCACATAAAGCAACCTATTTTTGGCCATGGCCCTTTCAAAAGTCCCCTTGCGTCACGTTACTCTGGTGGTGGCGGAACAAACTGCTGATTGGCTGAAGGGGAACAAACTGCTGAAGGGGTTGTCAGTCAACGGTATTACTCCCGCCCAGCTACTGCACACAGCCAAAAAGCCAAACAGGCCCCCACTGGAAACAAGTGGAAATGAGATTTCCGGAGGGAGGGGTTTACCAGGCTAGTAGAACCTATGATAGAACTTTTATGGGTGCAGGGAAAAAGCATGTGAAAGATGTAGTTTATGAATATGTGCCAGGGTTCTTACCAGAGCAAGGAATAGTTGATTGTATGTGCGAATGGGATGATGAAATCAGGGCAAGAACAGTGGCAGACTGAATGACCATGACAAAATACTACATAATGTGTTCAGCACTAACGTATAATTGGCTGCTGCTGAAAACTGTAATTTCTAACCTAGTAGTCGAGCCTAAGTAAAATAAACACACTCCACAGGCCACTGTCATCTATTCTATACAACACCTATGGGCTGCTGTCACTGTTGCCATTTTGGTTGTTTTTGGTCTGTCTTTCGCTTTGTGTTTTTTTCTTGTGTTAACCGGACGGACAACATGGCACTGAATCAGGAGGAACTGAACAGAAATACTGAGAAGGCAAGCCGGACTTATGAGAAGAAATTAACGATTGAGGAGGTGGACATTGAAGGCAAAGATAGAACTATAATGATGGATTTGTTAAAAGCAGACAAAGAGAAATGTGGAACAACCATCGGATGCAAAAGAAGTACGAGCTGACAATGCTGAATGAAGGTGGGAAGAAGAATTATAATTGGAAATAACATTATAATTGCAAAATAACTGAGTAGTGATGAGCTGGTGATGTCATTCATGGCACTGCCAGTTTATATCACAGATGGGGAGATCTTGGACAAGTTGTCTACTGGGGAGTGTCTGCTGTGTCCCCCATAAAGAGGAGAGTGTGGCCTGGAACGGAAATTGTGGAGGGCACCCGCTTTGTTAAAGTGAAGTTTACTCAGGAGGTGAAATCTCTGCCATATTCCACAAAGTTTGAAACTCTGAAGGGAACGGAGCACTTCAGAGTTATTCATGACAAGCAAGGCAAAGTCTGCAGACTCTGTATTCAGCCTGGACACACCATAAGAGACTGTCCAGAATTCACCTGCTTTAAATGTGGAGAGCAAGGTAATTATGCCCGAGAATGTGTTGGAGATGAGAGAGATCAGAAGTTGACTGTCAAAATAAGTGAATCTGAGAAACAGCTATGTGATGATGATATATTGATTGATGGGGTTAAAATGGCCATAAATTCATATTCATATTCATAAATTCATATTCAGCCTAACAAGAACACAGGCTCAGATGGGTATTGATGTGAAAGTAATAGGGCTGTGAAGTACAACAGTATTGAATGTTAAGATCTGGATTTTAAACTGCGACATACAGTAACAGGATCTACAACAATGTTGTTTAGCATCAGATTGATAAAGGTGTAAAAAGAGAATGTGATGTTTGCTGTTTAGATCCAGAAAGTTTAATGCATATGTTTGTGGAATGTAAAGTGCTTCAAACGAGACTTGTGGAAAAAGTGAATTAGTAGATCCACACGATTGGAAAATGTTGTTGCTATTTGGAATGTGTAAAAGAGCAAAGTTGACATTAAATCTGCAAAATTATGCTATGAGTCATGCCAGGTTAGCAGTTTGGTTAAGAAGGAACATGGCTCATTTTGAGGGGAAAAACGTGAAGGTTTGGGCATATGTTGAAACAATTATGAAGAGCAGATTTTTTTTTAATTCATTGAAATTGGAAAATGATAGACCATTAAGTCTGTTGAACACAGATTATAAAATCATTGCAAAAGTCTTGGCACAGAGGATAAAGAAAGTATTAATTAGGAGACATCATTGCACCCACACAGGCTTATACCAGGAAGAGATATAACTGACACAATATGTACAATCAGTACCATTATGAAAAATGATAAAAGAGGGGGAATCGTTTTGAGCTTAGATTTAAATAAAGCATTTGATAGGGTAGATCACCATTTTCTGTTTAAAACAATGGAGAGGTTTGGTTTTGGGGAAAGGATGATAGCATGGGATAGAGCTGTGGTATAGAAACGCCAAAAGCTGTGTGAAATGCAATGGGGTGCTGACTAATACCTTTCCACTTGAAAGATCAGTGAGGCAAAGCTGCCCCCTATTGACGGTTAGAGATAACAGTGTTAAAATAATTATGGAATACTTAAATATGTATGGGAAGGCTGCAGATGCTAAAATTGATGTGGATACATCTGAAATCATGTATATTGGAAACATGGATGAGAGAGCATGTGAAATTCCATTTAAGGTTGCTGAAGGTTCTGTATAAATTCTGGGTGTAAATATTGGTACAAATGATAAAAGTGCAAGAGATATGACATGGACTGGTGTGTTAAATAAATTAAAGCAAACTCTGATTTTTTGGAAACAGATGGCTTAGATAAAAGGGAAAGTGATTGTGGTCAATGCATTATTAATGTCAAGGTTAGTGTATGTTTTAGGACAATTAGACTTAAATAAATAAATAAATAGGATAGTGTCAGATTTTCTATGGGGGAAAGGGTGTCAGGATAGCTCATCAAACCCTGATAGCTAAATATAGTGAAGGAGGTCTACATTTGATGGTAAAAATTCATGCAATTAGATTAAAAGTAATCCTTAGGTATTTATATGCTTGTGTAGATCATGGGTGGAAATATGTTTTCAGAGATTCTATGAATACAATTGGAAGATGTGGGGAACACAGTCTTTTGATGGGATTTAAGAAAAGTATGTATGAAGATGTGCCTTACTTCTATAAAGAGGTGTTTGAAGCTTGGACCAGGTCCCTGCCTCAGGTCACATATGAGTGCACCACATGGATATGATTTTGAATCAGCCTGTCTTTCTAATCCAAAGGTTAAAAGTAATGGAATTTGGCTGTATAACAGAATATTTATGAATGCTGGGTTAAACCAAATCAAGGATTATGAAGTTATACCAGGATTTTTTTTACCTGTGAAAGCAATACTGGATGGAATGTATGAATATGATGATGTCAGGAAGGGAACAATATTAGATATGTACGATGAAATTAAAATAAGTCTGCCCAGGAAATGGGTGGATGGAATTAATAGTGAGGACATAGGAGAGAGAGGAGTAGCCTGAATTGAGTGTTGAAAAGAATGAAAATAAAATAGAGCTGGCCATGGGTAAACTGAAAGTGAAGGATTTTTATCAGCTCATGTTTACCAGCATCAGAAAAAGTATGGACAAGGGTATTTCCACAAATGAATGTAAAAAAGATATGGATGAATTAATATGTGAAGTATAATAGTATTGAATGTGAAGATAATGATTTCAAGCTTAGACACAATATGATCTTTACAAATCCCTGCAGCTCCTCTCTGTCCTATCCCAGTTATGGGCGAACCTTTCAGTCATGTGATAGTTGATTGACTTGGGACTTGGGTTGACCACAACCCAAATCCCGTAACGGTAATCAGTATCTCCTACAGTAAACTAAAATATGAGTTTATTGAAGGTTTTAAATGAAGGGAACTGATATTGTTTGGAGCAAGTGAGAACACAAGAAAGGTGAATATTAACATGCTGAATTTTGTGCTGAGCCATACGAGGTATGCGGTAAGGACAAGGAGGAATTTAGCTCATTTTGAAGGTGAAGGTGTGGCCTATTTTTTAGCGGTGCCAACCGCTCTAAGCTTGACTTTGTCCGTATGTCCGTCCGTCCGTATCAGCACGGGATGATGAGCACGGGATTTTACACAGCTATAACTCCAGATTGCAGCATGCCACCAAGTCCAAATATGGTATGTGGACTTAGACCACCAATAGGGACGAGCATGACTTGCTGAAGTTAGCAAAGAGGGGTCCAGGGACCCCCCGCGTATGTTATGTCCGTCCGCCCGTTTAGGGCACGGGATTTTAAACAGCTATAACTCCAGTTTGAAGCCTGCCACCAAGTCCAAATTTGGTATGTGGACTTACACCACCAATAGGGACGAGCATGAATTGCTGAAGTTATCAAAGCGGGGTCCAGGGACCCCCCGCGTATGCTATGTCAGTCCGCCCGTTTAGGGCACGGGATTTTAAACAGCTATAACTCCAGTTTGAAGCCTGCCACCAACTCCAAATTTGGTATGTGGACTTACACCACCAATAGGGACGAGCATGAATTGCTGAAGTTATCAAAGCGGGGTCCAGGGACCCCCCGCGTATGCTATGTCAGTCCGCCCGTTTAGGGCACGGGATTTTAAACAGCTATAACTCCAGTTTGAAGCCTGCCACCAAGTCCAAATTTGGTATGTGGACTTACACCACCAATAGGGACGAGCATGAATTGCTGAAGTTATCAAAGCGGGGTCCAGGGACCCCCCGCGTATGCTATGTCCGTCCGCCCGTTTAGGGCACGGGATTTTAAACAGCTATAACTCCAGTTTGAAGCCTGCCACCAAGTCCAAATTTGGTATGTGGACTTACACCACCAATAGCGAGGCGCATGACTTGCTGACGTTATCAAAGAGGGGTCCAGGGACCCCCAGCGCCCGTATGAGCACGGGATTTTAAACAGCTATAACCCCAGTTTGCAGCATGCCACCAAGTCCACATTTGGTATGTGGACTTAGACCACCAATAGGGACCAGCATGAATTGCTGAAGCCCCGCCCCCTCTGTCTTCCCATTGGCTGGCCTTCAAACAGCCATAACTCAAGTTCGCAGCATGCTACGGAGTACAAATTTTGTACATGGACTAAAACCAGCAATAGGGACGAACTGTAATTACTTAAGCCCCGCCCCCTCTGTCTGCCCATTGGCTGGGCTTTAAACAGCCATCATTCCAGTTTGCAGCATGCTACCAAGTACAAATTTGGTAAGTCGACTCAGACCACCAATAGGGACGAACTGAAATGAATTAAGCCCCGCCCCAAAGGCACCGCTTCCTTCACACAGGGTGTGATTTTTAATCTACAGTAAGGAGGGATATTATGATTGTTTGATTTAAAAAGTGACAGAGCAGTTTGAAAGTTTTTTTTGTGGATAGTGATACGTTTATCACCATTTCCTCTGATGATAAATGAATGTTTAAATTCTGAAATGTTTTTGTTTGAATGTTAAATTGTATAAGACAGGAATATACATTTGTCGGTCTTTCCTGTCCCAAAGCAGCAGCATATACAAAGCAGATTAAAGGCAAGGGAACAGACACTGAAGTGCTAACGTGAGCTCTGTGAATGATTATACTGCAAGCAGCGACAAGCTGCATACAGGTGACATGTTGGTGAGAGTGAGCTGAGGTGACAGTGGAACCCAGCCTTTTATAGACAGCAGGTGGTGATGATTGGATGAAGGTGGGGCCAGGTAACGGGTTGAATGACAGCTGATTAATTGGTGACTTCAGACCTGTAGTGAGTGACAGAGGGAAGGAGAGATAGATAGACAGACAGACAGGGCAAAACCCCAGTAGCAAACACAGTGGAACGTACTGTAACACGCCCACCAACAAGAACAAAATTACTCTGAGTTGGTTCTTACATAGCTCTATACAGCTCTCTCAAAAAAACAAAAACAATTACCGTACACACGGTACACTTATGCACGGGACAACACATCGGCCAGAACATTATCTATGCCCTTCTTATGCTTAATTTCTAGGTTGTAGTTTTGGATAATGAGGGCCCATCGCATTAACCACTGGTTCCAGGAGCGGTAAACAAAGAAGAATTACGACAGAAGGACTTGTAGTAGCCCGACATTCCAACGAACCGGCGTAACTCACGTTTGTTGGTTGGGGCTGAGCAATCAATAATCATACTATAATTCTAGTAACCTCTGTAGTGGTACGTGAGTGTAGTGGTACGTGAGTGAAGATACCCGGTTCTCCTCACTGGCTGGACCAATTGCTCTGATTTTGCACACAGCCATTGACCATTACCATCTGAACGCAACTGTGAAGCCCGTTTTTCAATTTCATCAAATCTCAGCTTCTTATTAGCGTTTTTGTGTCAAACACTGTCGCCATGGTTACGGGGCTGCCCAGCTATGGGACGAACTGCCTCCCGGGTTGCCAGATCATGTGCGCATATCCCCCCACGGATGTGCTGCGCCGACCGGGTATGGTCTAGTATCCATAACCTTTGCATGCACAGGCCACATTTTTCCCAAGCCAACCTTGTTGTAGATGTAGGTGCATAATAAACGAGGCAAGTCATGCTGTCACTGTGTATCAGTGCCATGTGTTCACAGTAAGCAGGTCCTGATACAACGAGGTAAAGTCACGTGAGGCAGTGGCTCAGGGGTAGAGTGGCCGGCTAGAGTGAACTGGAAACCGTGAGGTTCCCAGTTTGATCCTGGGCTGGGGGGTTCCCCCATATAGTGTCGAAGTGTCCTTGAGCAAGACACCGAACCGATGAGCAGGTTGGTGCCATGCATGGTTTCCTCTGCCATGAATGTGTGTGTGTGAATGGGTGAATGTAATGTACAATCTATGTAAAGCGCTTTGGATAAAAGCGCTATATACATTTACCATTTATATAAAGTCACAGGCTCAGTACGTCCACAGGGTGGAGCTGTAGACTAGCATAAACCACCCTAACAACCTTCTTTACACAGATAAGTAACCGTTGCTTTCCAAAATTCACATTTGGCCAGATTCACAGTTAATGAACTTAACGTAGCTGCTTTCAACCTGTCACACACCATTCTGAGGATGTGGAAGTGTTCTGACAATGTGTCTCTATAGATGACACGGTCATTAATTGTTGATTTCTTTGTGTATGTAATCTCAACAGCATTGCAAATGAGGGTAAACCTCAATGCTCTTTTCAAGAATAAATAAAGGTTTCAATCAATGTAAGGAAGCATGACAGTGGGGAATACCAGATAACACAGCGTTAACTAACCTCTGAAAGGTGGCTGGAGCATTTCGCATCCCAAAAGCTAACACATTATATTGAAGGAAATCATTGGGGGTGACAAACGCAGATATCTCAGAAGCACAGGCTGTTAGGGGGACCTCCCAATAGCCTTTCAGCAGATCAAGAGCATGTGAGCCAACATTATCAATACAGTCCTCCATCCGTGGGAGTGGATAGGAGTCTGGTACTGTGACTTACAAAAGTCAGTGCAGAACCTAGGAGTACCATCAGATTTTGTCTGGCTAGATTATTACTTAACAGATACTGTACTTCCTTTTTCATGGCTGCATCCATACTGTTGACACGGTATGGATGCTGTCGAATGGGTCCAGGATTACTCAAAACTATGTCATGCTCTATTACTGAGGTGCGAGTAGGGGTGTCATTAAAGAGCATTGGTTACTCTATAATTAACTGAGTAATATCCACACGTTACCCTACAGGCAAGTGGGCAAGATGGGAAGACAGGTCTGCCAATATTTCTGAATTAGCTGGCCTGGCACACTGCTGAGGTGCATATCTAAGCTTAAGACCATCATCATAGGAACAGCGTTGAACACGGTGGAAACTGAAGCTACAGCTGAGACAAGTGGAACATTACTCACAGATGGATCTGGAGCTCTGCGGTACAACTTGAGCATATTGATGTGATAAACACGGGTGCTCCGCCTGCGGTTAGGAGTATTGATAACATTAATCAGTGTCACTCAACTTCTCCACCACAGAGTAAGGACCTGAGAAGTGAGCGGACAATGCAGACCCTGTAACAGGCAGTAAGACCAACACTAATCTCCTACACAAAAGGAGCGGGCAACAGCACTCCTATGATAGTGCTTCTTCATAGTACTCTGGGAGGTGGCAAGTGCTTTCATTCATTCAACCTTTATTTAATATTCTCGGAGAGATCAATTGAGGGAGACCCTCATTTACAATGATGCCGAGATTACACACATATAAATAACATAAGAGTAACAAGAAAAAACAATAAAGTTGACACAAACAGTTAAAACAATTGCATGTTAACATCAATCAGTTAAAACAGTTGCATACAGGTAAGACACGGTTATTATTTGCTCTCTAGCTTTCTTAGCTAGAGAGCAAGCCCTATGTATGCGCCCTCTAAACTGGCTCACATATTTCAATATGTTTGTGGACTTAATGAATTTGTCAGGAGACAGGATTTGCTCTTTCAGAAGCTGAAGTGGACCTCGCACTGTGTGACCAAGAAACAGCTCGGAGGGGCTGAATCCCAGTGACTCCTGAACAGCCTCTCGTAGTGCAAGCAAGGCAAAAGGCACACCCTCATCCCAGGCACTATCCACTTCCAGACAATAATTTCCGACTTGAATGTCTGATGCCAACGTTCTAGTGCCCCTTGTGACTCAGGGTGGAAGGCTGAAGCGACTCTGTGCTCAATTCCTAGAGACCCTATTTGTTTGAACACACGGGATAGGAAAATAGTACATTGGTCCTTCAATAGGGCTATGACCCAAAGACAAACTGACCAACTATCAGCTAACAATAGGCTACTGGTTGTTGCTTACAGCCATACCACCCTGAACACGTCCGATCTCGTCTGATCTCGGAAGTTAAGCAGGGTGGGGCCTGGTTAGTACTTGGATGGGAGACCAGGTGCTGTAAGCTTTTTGTCGTTTGGTAGACTGAAGCAGCATCTAGAATACACACACGCTCCACTGTCATCTATATAGCGGCTACCGGCCGCAAGCTGCTGTTGCTTATGGCCATACCACCCTGAACACGCCCCGATCTCGTCCGATCTCGCAAGCTAAGCAGGGTCGGGCCTGGTTAGTACTTGGATGGGAGACCGCCTGGGAATACCAGCTGCTGTAAGCTTTTTGTCGTTTGGCAGACTGAAGCAGCAAGCAGAATACACATGCGCCACTGTCATCTATATAACGCCTACCGGCCGCTGCCACTGTTGCTTAAGGCAGTACCACCCTGAACACGCTCGATCTCGTCCGATCTCGGAAGCTAAGCAGTGTCGGTTCTGGTTAGTACTTGGATGGTAGGGCTGTCAAAAAAAATCGATTCATGAATAAATCGCGATTCTTAATGCCACGATTTTAAAAATCGATTCAAAATATTAAAATCGATTTTTTAAATTTTTTTTTATTTTTTTTTTTTTTTTATTTTTTTTTTTTTTTTTTTTTTTTTATAAAATCGCAATAAATCGCAGAATCGAATATCAATTAATCGCAGAATCGCAATTTTAATCGAATCGGCACCCTAGAAAATCGCAATAAATCGCAGAATCGCAATTTTAATCGAATCGGCACCCTAGAAAATCGCAATAAATCGCAGAATCGAATCGAATATCAATTAATCGCAGAATCGCAATTTTAATCGAATCGGCACCCTAGGAATCGATTTTGAATCGAATCGTGAGGTAAGTGAATCGTGACACCCCTATTGGATGGTAGACCGCCTGGGAATACCAAGTGCCCTGAGCTTTTTGTCGTTTGGCAGACTGAAGTAGCAAGTAGAATACACACACACACACATGCGCCACTGTCATCTAATGCATACCGGCCCCTAACACTTACACACGTAATGTGATTCAAATGTTTGTTATTGTTTCTCATTATGTATGTATTTTATATGTTGTTATCAGGGCGTCCTTGAAAAAGAGAGCCTGCTCTCAATGGGCTTCACTGAATAAATAAAGGAAAAAGAAAGAAAGAAAGAAGCAGCAAGTAGAATACACAGGCGCCACTGTCATCCTGGAACATAGAGCTGTCACCGTGTGCAGAGATGGTGTTTTTTGTTTTGTTTTATCAGATCAGCAACTTATGGGGAGGGGTATAAAGCAGAATCTTGCCTTTGATTCTTTATTAGCAAGAAGAAGGATATTATTGGAGTGGAAATCAACACTGGCCCCTAAAGCATCTATATGGCTTAAAGACCTCATGATGTATCTAAATTTGGAGAAAATAAAATTCAATCTGATTCTGAGGGGATCACCGGGAAGATTTGATCAGGTATGGGGCCCTATGATTAAACATATAACTAAATTAAAGACGCTACTGGATAAAACAACTACCACCATCGATACGTTGACAAGCTCTAGGTTAACAAATGTTTATTTTTTTTGTATACACACCATATGTACCATGAGGGAGTACCAGGAGGGATAGCAAGGGAATTACTATATGAATTGAATAATTCTTATTTATTATAATATTTTTTTATTTTGAGTTATGTAATTGTCTGTATGTTGCATAGTGTATGTTGGACCCGGGGTGGGGTGTGGATGTAAGGGCACAAAAAGAAAAAAAGTACTTTTGACATCCTATGGCTATTGGATACCTTTGTATTTTTATTTAATAAATAAATACAAATGAAAAGAAAATAGCAGATCTACAAGCTTACAACGCATCACGTGGAACGTGTTGTAAGCTTGTAGATCTGCTATTTTCAGCTAAGTTATTTAATGTAGAGCGAAAACAGAATTGACACTAACAGAGCCCTGAGGGACTCAGCTCAACCATATGGGGGTGGCTAATGATATTAAGTTTTGCAGTTACATTTTGGATGATAATATTGTAAGATACAAAATGTGTTACTGAAATATAGTATGGAATTAAATGTACTGTATTTCCCAACTGAAATGATTGAAATCTAAATGATTGAATTAAACACATCATAGCAGATCCTTTGACATCACAGTTTTATTTAAAGTTAAATGAATGGATGATTAATGGTTGAAACAAACAGTTCGCATCATTTCAGGAAATGCTATTAAAGTGAACTGACTGAAAAATCATACATTTGCAACATTCTAAAGTTTTTACCAACTTGTCTGCATGATAGATAGATGTTGGCATCTCTGACTGGATTACTTCGTTTAGTTTAAGCTGATAGAAAACAGAATCTATAACTGATAATGCTTTCAGAAATCAAAGATGTATTGTTATAAAATACACACAGAAAAAAATGTATTATAATTTAATGTCTGCTTCTATGTCTTTGTGGCACCGCGACCCATGATGGACTTCTTAGTGTTTCTCTCAGGTTGCAAAAGCATTATATAACACTTTGGTCCAAATAGTACCATCAAAAGGCCAAAACTAGATGCTAAAATAGCAAATACCTCCACTACATCTGCATATTTGCCTGGAGAGCTGATATATGCTGGGATGAAGGCTATCCACACGGCACAGAAGATCAACATGCTGAAAGTGATTAACTTGGCTTCATTGAAGTTGTCTGGAAGATTCCTTGCCATGAATGCTAGGACGAAGCTGAGGAGTGCCAGTAAACCAATATAACCTAGTAACACTGCAAAACCAACTGTTGATCCGACTTCACACTCATAGACAACCCTATCAGTGTGGTATTCTGTGTTTTTATGAGGAGTTGGTGAGGCAGACACAAGCCAGGCTGTGCAGATTATTGCCTGGATGGAAGTAAGAACCAGAACAGTTCCTCTCTGCTGCATGGCACCAAACCACTTCATAATGTCTGCACCCCCAGGCTTGGAGGCCCTGAACACAGCCAACACCACCATAGTCTTTACCAGGATACAGGAGACACACAGCACAAAGCTGATCCCAAATATTGCATGCCTCAGCTGACAAGTCCAGAGTCTGGGACGGCCAATGAACAGAAGTGAACACAGGAAACACAGTTTGAGTGACAGTAAAAGTTGGAAGCTGAGTTCTGAGTTGTTGGCACGTACCATGGGTGTGTCTCTATGATAGATGAAGATTCCCATGATAATGGCACAGGTAAGTGTGCCTAGCAATGAGATGGTTGTCAAGGAGATACCCAGGGCCTCATGGTAGGAGAGGAACTCGATGCTCTTAGGGACACAGTGGTCACGCTGGGGATTGGACCAGAGGTCCTCTGGACAACTGGTGCACTCTGTAGAGTCTAAAAACAAGATATGAAACAGTCATATTATACCAGGTTGCTTATTTCTCTCACTAAACATGGCAACGTTTTAGATCCCATATTCTGAGAGGACATTAAAGGTTCTATGACATTCATTTTCACTTTTTTTAATTTTCCATGTTTTTTGGGGGGTTTTATGACCTCAATTACACCCAAGCAGAGCAGAGGCGGTGATTGACAGGCAAAATCCCTCAACAGCGACACCCGCAGGCAAATATTTCTTTTTTCATTGCAGTTGAAAAGGCTTTAGAAATGTGAGAAAAAAAATCTGCCATGGATCACTGGAGTGGAATTTTCAGTTAAAACGTTGTCAGTTAAAAAGAATGTCATGAAACCTTTAAGCAACAGCGCCACTTACCATAGAGTACTTACAGTGGCCGAACACAGAATTGTGGTTCGTCTTTAGATCCCATATTCTGAGAGTACATTGAGCCCTCATTGGCTAAAAAAACAGCCAATGAGGAAAAAGTCACAACTAGCTGAAGTGTATCTATAGACCAGGTCTGCAACCTGGTATAAAGATGGCATTAATGGGACAGACAGGTAAAGTATCATACTAATTAAGATTAAGATTTAGATTACATACGCTTTTATTTACGCTTTTATCCAAAGCGACTTACAATAAGTGCATTCAACATAGGTAGGGAACGAAACTACTAATCACCAGAAGCATTAAGTGCATTCTCTTCTAAAACAAGCAACCAAGAGTATACCTAGCGCTAAAGTAAAAGTGCAATATATCAGCTACCTACTTTCATAATCAGATGAGACAAAATAGGAAAATCAAATGAGCAAGAGCTAAAACAAATAAGTGTATCGAATAAACAAGATCCAATAAAACAATAAAACAAGAGTTCGTACAACTAGCTAACAACAAGTAGGCAAGGCGAAGAGGAAGGGTAGTGTTTCCTGAAGAGGTGGGTTGTAAGCTTGTGGCGAAAGATGGGCAGTGACTCTGCTGTCCTGACATCAGTGGGGAGTTCATTCCACCACTGTGGGGCCAGAACAGAAAAAAGTTGTGACCGTGTAGATCGGCCAGAAGGACCCTTGAGCGACAAGGCGATCAGTCGCCCCGAGGTGGCCGACCGAAGTGGTCGGGCAGGGGTGTAAGCATCGACCATACCCCGGAGGTAAGAAGGAGCTGTTCCTTTCACTTCCCTATAGGCTAGCACCAGGGTTTTAAACTGGATGCGAGCCGCTACGGGGAGCCAGTGTAGAGAACGGAGAAGGATAGTTGTGTGGGAGAACTTGGGGCGGTTGAACACCAGACGAGCCGCAGCTTTCTGAACAAGCTCCAGAGTCTGATGGCAGATGCCGGAGCACCAGCAAGGAGGGAGTTGCAGTAGTCCAGGCAGGAGATGACAACTGCAACTCCCTCTTTGCTGGTGCTAACCAACAAGATAGCCTACATTGCTACATCTGTCTGTCTGTCTATCTGTCTGTCTGTCTGTCTGTCTGTCTGTCTGTCTGTCTTCCTTCATCCATTTATCTCCTCATTGAGTTGACCAATCGATCTGAGCTTGCACATGGGCATTGACTGGGAATGAATGGATATGTGTTGTCACCTCCAACTACGGAACAAAATTTGTTTTAGTTTTAGTTTAGTCTTAGTTCTTGGTCTTTTTGGGGGGTTCTATGGCCTCCTTTCTACAAAAGAAAAGGAAGAAAACACTCATTTCTGAATGATGTGTGCACTCAAACGGTACTCTGATGCTCCCTGACAATTATGTAATTGTCGGGGCTAATCCCACCCACCAGGGAGAGACTTGCTTCGCGATTCATTTCTTCTTCTTTTTATTAGTTTGTTTAATCGTAGCAAAATTCTTTCTTACAAAAGCAATATGCTCTACGCACAGCAGTCATATTGGAAAGAACTTGGGCCTCTTCCTTACTTCCTTCACAGGCGTTACCAATTATAGTAATTAACGCTCTGTTCCATTCTGGTCAAACAGAGTCAGGGTGCTGATATTGTGCATGTTGGCTCACTGGAAACACTCTGCTACACCAGTGGGTCTCAAAGTGGGGTCCAGGTACCCTCATGGTTCCTTGAGGGGGATCAAAATGGCCCCTTACGGGTGTGTAACTCTGAGAATTATGGCGGTCCTTGAAATTAAAAAAAGTTTGAGAACACTGTGCTACACTAAATGGAACAGCCTTAATTAGTATAATTGGTAAGACCTGTGAAGGAAGTAATTAATAGGCCCAATTTCTATGCTTTGAGCCCATCTTGCTACACAGAGGTGAGCTGTGGATTTTTTAACTATGGGTACTCTATTTTATGACGTCACGCACGCGGGCACGTGCGTGCGCAAGCATGTGCACATAGCCACTCAGCTCAGTGCTAGTTGAAATACTGTATTCAACATGTGATTATTAATGTATTTATATTTATTATTATTTTGTTGCATTGTTCATTTGTTGTTTTTATTTTTGTTTCAATTAATTAATTATTCTATTTTCCTTTTACTTTTATATAAATGCCCTTTACATAGACCCACACATAAGTGCTTAAAATAATCAGTCAACTTGTCTTTACTTGAATTACTTTTTTTTAAGACTTACATTGCTTTCAAAACAGTGTTTTTTAAAACAAGTTAAAAAAAATAAAAAAATACCCTTTTGCTACTCACCAAAACAAAGACGGTTTTATGGAGTTGAAAGCCTACTTTACTAAATGGGAACACTGTGAGCCCCCACCTCACGTCTAAAATACACTTTTTGGACAGAAAAGAAAATATTTCACCGGAATTAAAACCTGTTTTTGGTTACTCCACAGTGCCCTCTACAGATCTGGTCAATGGAATTTTCCTATTGACCAGATTCTTCCTTCCGGTGAAATATTTTCTTTTCTGGCCAAAAAGTGTATTTTATACGTGAGGTGGGGGCTCAGAGTGTTCCCACTTAATAGAATAGGCTTTCAACTCCATTAAACCGTCTTTGTTTTGGTGAGTACCAAAAGCGTTTTTTTTAATTTTACTACAGACGAGAGGCTGCGCTACCGCGGTACGAGGGGAAAGAATGGAAAGTACCATAGCGTTAAGGAGAACTCCTTCTAACGCTATGGACCAGAGCTAGATAAGGATACATTTGTGAGTGTCTGGTAGGCTACCAGCTCTTGTTATGCAAAGCAGCCAGGTTGAGGCCATTGTTTAAGGTGTTAAAAACGGTTCGCCCCTGAAGGTGCGTTGTTGTGTTAATGATTGACTTCTCGCGGGCGGCTGACTTGTGTGCTCGTGAGTCCAGCCCCCACAGTCTCAGAACTAAGGGTACGCCGTACCCCCCCGTACCCCCTACAGCTCAACCCTGTTGCTACCATAATTGACGGCCACAGTCATGGAGTGTACACGCGTGTACCGCCTCAATGGCCAAGCAGACACATGGCCCAACTAACTCCACATTTTCCCCCAAAATTCCTCAATATTCTGCCTGTCAAACCAGCTGCTTCGCATCCCATCACTGTACTTGCAGGATGGACAATTAATATCAAACGCATTATGCTCCAATACTTATGCAAATCACTTCGCCACCTCAAAATTCACGTCCGGGTGTTTCTTTTCACCAGCCAATCACCTTTCACGTTGCCACGTCCGTTGCCACGTCGCGCTGACGTACGCTAAACAAGCGCTGCCGTGCGCACTATGCGAACGAGCCCAAAGGCGCGCAAAAATAAGCCGACCATTGCTTAGACACAAAGTCAGACCTGGCAACGCAGCCTACGCCAATCATGTGTCAGAGATCTACAAGCTATGGGGTAGAGACGCCGTGTGCCATGCACCGTATCTTAGCAACAACGAAAGCGCTCACTCTCATTGGTCCTGTCACGGTAAGAGCAGTTTCCAGACAATGGCATCGCAGAGAGCTTGCTGTAGTGTTTACAGATCTCTATGGCTGTAGCCATCAGTCAGTCGCAGCGACGAACGCCTTGCGCGTCTACACAAAACTTTACCACACCAAACTGTGCACGCAGCCATGGGACCAACAAAAACCAACCTGGCCAAACGCACATGCAACGCTACGCGACTTCGTGTGGCTCGCGCAGCTGCAGCAGCAGCAACAACAGGTAATTACTTTGTTATTTCTTTCACTTGCTAAGACATTACTTCAACGTGTGTGTGTGTGTGTGTGTGTGCGCTCTCATTATTAAAAGACGCCTCCACCTCACCATTCGTGTGTCCACACGCACTGTTGTCACAAACACACACAAACAGCGCCCATCTCCACACACATTCCTGTGTGTGTGTGTGTGTGTGTGTGTGTGTGTGTGTGTGTGTGTGTGTGTGTGTGTGTGTGTGTGTACGCGCGCACACACACGCATCGCAAAAACACACGGCCGCCACTTTCACCACATTATACAGGGTCACACATTTCCATAACACCCTCCACCCAAACCGAAACATCACTACAATACACGACGCCTCCGTTGGTAGGTGTGTGTGTGTGTGGGTGTGTGTGTGTGTGTGTGTGTGTGTGTGTGTGCGTGTGTGTGTGGGCGCGCGCACACGCAAATAACTTCAACGTGCGTGTGTGTCTCTGTGTGTGTGTGTGTGTGTGTGTGTGTGTGTGCGCGTGTGTGTGCAGCACATTGCTGCTCCGTCAGTCCATTGCAGATGATGTATGTTGTGGTATGTAACGTAATGGCAGGACCGCACGTTTAGGCTGCATTATGTTGTAAATTCATATAATTTCGGTCCGACTAGGGCAGTGGCTATCCCCCCCCCCCCCCCCCCCCCTACATCATATTTGAACTGGGGACCCCCCCAATTTTGTTTCACTCCGTCCCACAAGTCAACATTGCGAAAATAGCAGATCTACAAGCTCACAACCCTCACGTTGAGAGACGTTGTGAGCTTGCAGATCGGCTATTTTCAAGATGTTTGCCTCTTTCTTATATTATTTGACAATGTGCCCAATGTTTTAGAGTATAGTTTGATGACTACTTTTGTTGCAGTAATGGTCTTTTCCTTTACTTTAGCTTTTTAATTGTCTCCGCCAGGCCGAAAGGCATGGCGCCAGAGTATGTTTTACCCCCTGTCCGTCCGTCTGTGGATAGCTAATCTCTCCAAGCCATATATCTTAATCACATATTATAATCATATGATATAATTAATCATCATAACTTATTAATAATCATAATAAAATAACAATATTAAATAACAATATATTGCCCATTTTCCCCCAGCCATTTCGCCATTTATATATGTATATATATATAGAGAGAGAGATAGACAGACATAGAGATAGACATAGAGAGATAGACAGATAGATAGATAGATAGATAGATAGATAGATAGATAGATAGATATCCAGTAGCGTGCAGTACTTGAGCACATGTCGTTATTTACTCACCTCTGTAATTTAATTCATGACTCCCAGGATCCATTCTCTTTTGGACTCCTCTTAGGACATGCTTATGTCTCCTACAGACTACGATAGGCTACTTTACAGGTCACACTTGGACCATTGATAGGCAGGAGTAGGCAGCTTTAGCTTTGTAAAAGGTGTGAATGGGCCAGCCAATGTATCACTTCAGTAACGTCACTGGCGGCCGGCGGCTGTGTCTATTGTTGTCGGAGCAGAATTCATTTTCCTGGCAAATCTTCACTGACCGGGCCATGGCCCCACTAGCCCTCATGACGCTACGCCAGTGATCGGTGCTGCCAAGTGGTCTCTACGTGGGCGTGGGCGCTACGTGGGCGTGGACGCTACGTGGGCGTGGGCGCTAGATGTGAGGCCGGCGAAGCCGGCCGAACTTCTAGTTATTATAACCAGCACCACTGAGAAGCACTTTGTTCATCAATAATGATGAAACTAAGAGAGATGACGGCGAAAGAAGGGACCAGCGGAAGTGGCAACGGTTTTATGTCAACATAGATTGGGATCAATTCGGTTTGCAGGTTGCAGTTACTGTTTACGGAAAAGGCTCCTGTATTTCCATGTATGTGTGAGTGGAAAATACTAGATATAGTAGGCGGGCTCTAGATCGGATCTGTGCTCTGAACAGTAAATAGAAACCAGGCTTTCCAATATTACTGTTGATGTAAGGCTAGTGGCAACAGCTTCATACCTTGGGTAAAGGGTGGAATTTAGCCTAGGGGGGAACATTTAGTAGGAAAAATGAACAAATAACTGATGGTAATTTCACTGATTCAGTTGAGCCATATAACACCTAGGGTTAGACACCAAAACTACCTTTCTAGGTTTAGTAGTAATAGAGATTTTAAGCTCCCGGCAGCCAACTTGGACAACATCTTGAATATGACGTCTTTCCGGAAGTTACATTTTTCATACATTGACCAGTCTATAACATTTCTACTGGATGGCGGCCATCGTGGATTTATGGGTCAAAATGATGTTACAATATAAAACTATATAAAATAAATAGGAATCCTCATGGTCGACTTCTATGAAAAAGTGTCTTCATACATGACTCTTGGTGCTCTGGTTCAGAAATTACATTTTCACGATGGCACCAGGGGCCATTTTGGATTTGCCGCTTTTTTAAATCAATAATCAAAACATCTTAGCTAGAAAATGGTCACAGATTTGTTTCAGACTCCACTATACAATATGGATTCACCTGTTACGTATGAAATGGCTCAGCCAAATGTAGGCTACTGTGCTCCGAGGTTTTGGGTCACAATGAAGAGGTATTACACCAAATATCCAAATCACATTGATAAACCAGCGAAGTTTGTGTGATTGTTCAGTGTGTGTATGTATCTAGATCGGTGAGTTGTAGGGGGGTTGCAAGATTATGTTGGGCGTTGCAGGCCAAAAAGGAGTATGAGAACAACTGGCCACTCTAGTCTGAGACAGTTGCAACGTGCTTCAAGTCATGCTGAATGGCAACTTTGGGTTCAGAGAGTCTGTGTTGTTTGTGTGTTCTTTGCCTCTAACAATGATCTATACGCAATGTAATCTATTTGATGTAAATGCATGCCCGGGGAGTGGCCGAATATTGTAGTAATCGTTATTAATAGTGTTATAAATAATATCATGCTTACAAGAACATGGTAGTTTGGGTTTGAATATCCCCGGTTATAGACTAATGTAAACCAACCTGTCTGATTGCTGATCTCTCCCTCAGAACAAGCAATGCAGTCAAAGCAGCAGACAGGTTCTCCTTTCCTTAAGGCCCTCCAGGTTCCAGGAGAACAGCTCTCACTGCACACTGACCGAACAGGCTACAGAGTAAAGTAACCATAGTCAATTTCAGTCTTAAACTAAATTACATTCACATCATGAGCTCAACATTAGCTATTTCAGAAAGCGGAAGTGACCTTTTTGGATTCAAAGTTCCAGAAGATTTTGTCTTCATCAAGAATTAATTCTCCATCTCCAGAGGGTGTCTCCTTGTACACACCTACAGTCTGAACCTTTACACTTCCATCAGGGAGCCAAACCCAGTTCGCAATATCCCAGATTGTTAAAGCATAACCATTCTCATCAAATGATACTTGATCCCCAAATGAAGTGGTGAAGTTCACCTTTTCCAGGTAATACGCAAGCTAGAAATGGTGATGAGACAAATGATGAGTTATGAGTGTGTGTACACACATAAACAAATTAAATCTCCTGTATACCATATACTATACTTACGCGTGTGTGTGTGTGTGTGTGTGTGTGTGTGTGTGTGTGTGTGTGTGTGTGTGTGTGTGTGTGTGTGTGTGTGTGTGCGCGTGCGTGCGTGCGTGCGTGCGTGCGTGCGTGTGTCTTTGTTTTAATCAACAAATATCACAACACATTTAATTTGTTTTTAGCATGAATACATGTATTTCTGTGTCCCAGGACCATCTACCTCGTCATAATAAGTACCCCCCCCTCCCCCCAGCTTTTCACTATTTCGTATTTATATAATATTCTTAATTTGAGTCCAACTAAAATCATTCACAGAAACTGTGAATTAATACCACACCTGCCATGGTTGTATTGTATTCAAACTGGCACAGCTGTGCCCAATGAAAGGCCCGTTTCCTGGCACACATTGTAACATGTCATGGAGGGCATGGGCCAGAGCATACACAGACTTGTACACATTATACTCTGTCCTTATTGTTGACATATCCAAAATGTGTCCAATCGGATTGGATTGAATTTTTAGGTCCTCTTGTCCAGTACAAATGGGTAACGCCCACCACCATGGTGGAATGGGTGCAAATGAACATTGAAAAGTATACTCCCAAAACTCCCTCACCTGAAGAAACACCATGAAGTCTTAAGCATAAATAAAATACAATGTGAATTACTATAAAACACACAGCTTGACATTGGAGCTTAAATACCAAATGAAACAAAAGACTCACTAAGATGTTGTAAGGATTGTAAGGATGTATTTTTGACAAGAAGTCCTTGAAACCTGGTATCTCTGCATGGTGGAAGGTCGTACCCAGGAGGCTTGTCATGACAGACCTGTACTGGGGTATCAGGAAATGTTCGGCTATCGTCATGTCCGCATCGGTTATCCATTGCAGACCTGTCACGTTCTGCTTTATCAGCTGTTGTGTTGAACAACATATGTTGGAGTATATCATTGCTAATACTTTTCATTGGTTAAATACAAATATTTATAAGACCCACAGACAAACGTTATAACAATTAAGTAGCCTATAGCATTGAGATGTGTGAATGGTGTGATTATCTGTTTGCTTATTATGCAGAGAATTAACCTACTTACCAGACCCAAAGCAAAAGAAAAATAAGAAAAGGTCAGTGTAGAAACTAAACAAAACAAAAAAACAATAATACACAATTACAAAATGATGAACCTAGAGAGTGATTGAATTGAATTGCAATTTAAAACAAATGCATGCCAAAATATTTTACATTCCTTCTAAAATTATGAATCCCCAAATTAACAATCATAACTCCAACCTCTTGCATGAGTATATACATATACGGTAGACGTATGATGACAACACGAGCTGTTGATTTCTTTATCACAGTGACAATCCTCTGAATTTCAGCATTGTCAGCGTTCTTGGGCACAACCTCCACGTATGCCAGACAACCCAACCCAGTCCGTTCCAGCCAAAACTGGTCAACCACTAGATCAGTACTAGTCACCATTCCAACCCATGTCCATCCAAACCGCTTCATAATGTGGAGAAAAGCGTACTCCTCCTGATTGATTACAGAATGGGGAAGTGTTATTAGTCACATACGTAGTGGTACATCAGTGAATGAATCACCAGATTCCACAAATAAAAGGAAGTGGTCTAATCATTCTCTTTTGACAGTGACACTGCTGTCTAGTAGCCTACTAGCCTACTTGACATCGATACATCTTAAGAAATTCACCGGAAATCTGGGACTTGGCATTGTTGAAAAGAAGGAGGGGCACCGGTTCCGCTCTAACAGGGTAAGGTAACCGACCTGCAAAAGGTACAAAACATCTGAAATATGCTCTTTTTTAATAAATGCCCCATGCATGCAGAGATTATGAGAGAACAATGAATCTTGTGGGATAATACCCCCCCCCCCCCCCCCCCCCTCAGTACCCCTCTCTCCCCTGAAAGCATTGGAATAGACTCATTAAATGAGTGTGGTATAAGCAGCAGAAAGCCGACAATTCAATTTCAAATTGTAGCCTATCATTTGATTGAGTGATGATTAAAAAAAAGAAAACTGCCAAAGGAATTAACCATCAGACTTTGCGGATAACTAAAGCACGATAACTATAACTGTAACAATAACAATAATTATGTGGGAATCCACACTGATGAACATTACATTCTGTAAGTGGCACCAAACAGTAACATCTGCAACGTTCAGATGTGTGAGCCTGTTTCTGTGTCAGAGCCCACACGGAGGGGGTGTTGGGGCAGAAAAGAGAGTGAGAGAGTGTGAGACAGACAGACACAGAGAAAGAGAGAAAGAGAGAGAGAGAGAGAGAGAGAGAGAGAGAGAGAGAGAGAGAGAGAGATAGAGAGAGAGAGACGGGCTAAGGTAGAGTCTGAAGAGGTGAGTCCTCAGATTATGGCGGAAGATTGGGAGTGAGTCTGCAGTCCTAACTGCAGACAAGTAAACTGTACTCCTGTAAGAATATTGTTACTTTAAAATGATATTACTCAAGTATGAGCAAAAAGTACTTTAAATTCTCAAAAGAGTACAGAAATACACAAAAGTTAGTTGAGTAAATGAAACAGAGTACATAATACCTACCCAGAACAGAGATTCAAACAGAAGTGGCACACACATACAACGTTTCCTTGGTATGAGGTTTCTTTAGGGACACACATAGTGAACATTCAGAGAGCTGTAGGGGAGGGGGGAGCCACACACACACACAGGCACTCAATGAGAGGAGAGAGAGAGAGAGAGAGAGTGGTGCTCTGTGGTGCTGAAAGACACATGCATGTGCCACCCACTTCAGTGAGAATGATTTTTAAAACAACATATTTATAGTTATCGTTATAGTTATTGTGCTCGGCGTGAAACAGTGCTTACACAGGTGCACTCTGACCATCTGAAAACCTGCTTCACACTCCATGCAAAATCTGCCTGCCCCACTCACATTCTCTGCCTGCAAGCTACAAGTAAATAAACATATGATAAATACACATATTCAAGCTGTGGAAAAAAAAACACTTTTATATTTGTAGGCTAAATAAATAATCAAAATAAAGCATAATCAAATAGGTGATGGTAAAAGGGGATTGAAGTATGAAACTTACCATGGGCACGCTGTACAAACATAATACACTAGCGATGACAATAGAACTTAACGGGCGAGGATCACTCAATATTCCCAGCACTGGAGGGGAGCCAACACAGCTCTCATTCAATTGAAACCGCTCCTCTCTCCCATTGACCAATGACAATGATCCATCGAGTGCAGCTCTCATTTTGTAACAAGTATCATGGAGATCATATCCCAGAGTCACATTGGGTAGTAGGCTGGTGTTCTTGTTGATCTCATTAATGGCAAAGATCATGGTCTGGGCCTCCCTGAACCGCTTAAGGGAAAAACTAACACACAAAAGTCCACTGTAGGCCTAATCTTGAATATTTATCTTTGTCGAGATACACAACATATTATCTATCAAAACCAGTTCCCCGTTCTCTTGCTTGCTATTTGTGATACTCACACTTTGCAATAGGTTTCCTGCTGTGGCTTGGAGGTGTAAGACAAATCACCTAGCTGTGGTACCGGGCTGTGGATTGAAAATGAACCACCCAGAACAAAGTCCCCAGCCTTGTAAAATCTGTTGAGATGAAACTGTGCCTGTAACTCACAAGAAGAGGAAGGTGAGGAAGACGAAGCAGAGAATGAAGAGAACAAGATCAAGTACAAGTATGAAAGCAGGTGTATGTCTAGAGAAGCCCTCATGACTGCCCTCCTCTTTCTAACCCCCTCCCCCCTGTTCTAAATCGTCTGTCCAGTTGCTAAGTTTTATACACAGTGCTGTGCCATCCCCTGTGCCAACGCATCCGTGCTGTGCCATCCCTAGCTGTGGCAACGTATGCCCCTACGTAATCTTTCACAACACCCATCTGGGCCGAGGCAGAAGTATGGGCAGGACTTACCACGTAACAATCCTTCCATCAAAATAGTGTGTGTGTGTGTGTGTGTGTGTGTGCGTGCGTGCGTGCGTGCGTGCGTGCGTGCGTGCGTGCGTGCGTGCGTGCACGTGCGTGGGTGTGCGCGTGTGTGTGTGTCTGTGCGCGCGTGTGTACGTGTAGCGTGTGTGCCGTAATGTGCACTATTTTGCCAACTAGTCACCCACTGATTTTAGATAATAATTCATATTAAAAAATAATAGTAACAATCACGTGTGGCCATAATGTTTGTTTGATGTTCTGACTGTTAGTGTTTTCCCATGATGCTTTTAGGGCAGAGTGGAATTGCCTGCATGTTTTGATCTGTGGGTGCATACAAACACACTCTAGCCCCAGAATTCACTCTGTTGCCCACTAGTTGGTACTATTGAACTGGACCATTAAGGTTCAGGCCCCTGTCATGTGGTGGTGAGTGAGATCACAGGCAGGCCAAAATTGGGCCCCTCATCCACAACCACTCCAGCACATGATCCATGTCTTAACACCCTATACCCTCTTTTCTAATGCAATAGGTCAAAGTTCAAGTTTTTGATCATTATCAATAACAGAAAGTGCTACCCAATATTATACAAATATGATTGAATTATTCTAATATAATGTTGCATAATACATATAAATCTGCTAAATGTGATATGTACAATATACTTATTAATATTACAAATTACAATTACTGTGTTCGGTAGTCAGTGGTGTAAAGTAACTAAGTACATTTACTCAAGTACTGTACTTAAGTACAGTTTTGAGGTACTTGTGAGGTACTCACAACACGTCGCATCTTGTGAGCTTGTAGATCTACTATTTTCAAACATTTTAGTACTTTTACTTTTGGTACTATAAGTATATTTTGATACCAATACTTTTGTACTTTTACTCAGGTAAATGTTTAATTCCGCTTGTAACAGAGTACTTCTATACTGCAGTATTGATACATTTACTCAAGTAAAACATTTGAGTATTTTTTCCACCACTGCCGGTAGTATAACACAGTGTTTAAAAACACAGGTTGTGGCTGTTATCATGTGTTTGTTTTTTACAGTTTAAAACTATAATATGACCCCCAAGTACTGTTTGCACCATCACCATGAAAAAAACTGTCAAGGTATTTTTTCTTTAAAAGTGAGTTACATTATACATGATTCATTATTATATCGATAAATAGAATTTTAAAGCTGTTAGTTCCATTGATCCAAGATGGAACACAATTGATTGATCACTAAAATAAACCACTTAACACGTGGTGGTCAGATGGGTGGGCCGTGAACACTTATACAATATTTTCAAGTGAGCTCTGATCTAGAAAAGGTTGAGTGCCTAGACCTGCATGACCCCCCAAATGCTGTTTGCACCACCTGGATGATAGGGCATGTTCAACGCACGCACACACACACTTGTGTGTGTGTGTGTGTGTGTGTGTGTGTGTGTGTGTGTGTGTGTGTGTGTGTGTGTGTGTGTGTGTGTGTGTGTGTGTGTGCTTGCCGGTTGTCCATCACATTCGATGATGACCATCTTCTATCTTCTTCTATTTGTGAGTCCTTTGGTGGCGGAGTAGTCTGATACTGGATCCACAGTTGCAGACTGAGCAAACCGCAAAGTTACCCCCATCTGTGTTGGGGGGGTGGTAGTTTTGCGAGCTATGGCTCTTTGCAGGCTTTGCTACACAGTGTTGTGTGCACTGGTTTCCCATATGCTTCATGCACTGTGAGGAGTGATACAGACCGGCAGGAAGCAAATATCTCCAATGAAGAGGGGCTGATCTTACATCTCTTCAGTGTGGTTTCATCTGGTCTTTGAATTGCTTCTTCTGGCCACCAGCTGGTCAGCGTGTAGCTGGCCGTCATAGAGGACTTTGCGTGGGTGTCTGTGACAGACCATGCTAATAACCCATGCAGGCCCAAGACACCTGAGTTGATGGTGGTTCAGGTTAGACTCCACATTGCAAATGCCTGCCGGTTCCAGCACCCTGTCCTCCCAAGTGATGCTGACGCACGCACGCACGCACGCACGCACGCACGCACGCACGCACACACGGACGCAGGTGTGCACACTCGCATATATGCACACGTGCACACACACGCACGCACGCACGCACGCACGCACGCACGCACGCACGCACGCACGCACGCACGCACGCACGCACGCACACACACACACACACACACACACACACACACACACACACACACACACACACACACACCACACACCACACACCACACACACACACACACACACACACACACACACACACACACACACATACATACATGTTATGTTTAGCTCTATTTATTACTAAATTAATATACATTAATATTAATATTTTATACCTGACTTTGAAATATGTCTTAATGTTCATCTAATTTTCATACCCTGTGTTCCCAAGAGGAACAGGTTGTTTGTGAGCTACAGCACCTGGAAAATTACCAGTGAGTCTCTAAAAATGTCACTCAACTAGAGAATGATGCAATCTCCCTGCTTTCGTTTGGAAAACTGGGAGGATTTCAACTATTAGTTGAAAAAAGAAAAGGTGATATGCAGAACCAATCAAAAGGTTATAGGGCGGTCCTTCATATTGGGGTGATGTTAGGATTGGCTTGTGGTGTAGTTTTGTGTTCTCGCTGGTGTTCTTGCAACTATCTTGCATTCAGAAGTGTCCAGACGCATTGGTAGGCGGACATCTCTGATCGTCTGGCAACACCAGACTATGCCCAGGTGGTTACAAATTAATGAGCTGTGCAAAGCCAGGTGTGTTTTTCCCAGTGATGACATCTGGCCCAGGGGTGATGAAATAGTGGTTCAACAGGTGCAATGTTGGAAGATAATTAATTTTCATCTCCAATGATACCATTGAGTCTAACCGTAACCCTTCAAAACATCAATTAAAGGACACACGGGATGGCATATTTACAACTACTCTAAGTCTACTGTAGTACAGTAATACAGACAGCTATGGGCAACATCCAAAATGGTTGTCAATACAAAATACCCAAAATGTAGATATATAAAAAATAAACTACAGTATTGTAAGACTGGTGGGCTTCAGATCGTTCTTGTATTTGTGACACAAGAAACCAGACACATGAGGAAATGGAGAGGGGGGGAAAACACAACTACCCCTCTCTACCATGCTGATGTGACACATACACATTGATTAACACATAACACATGAACCTCATGACAGCTTCAACCCTATAAACACATTGCATTTAAAATACTAAATAAATGAATAGCACGTTATGCATAACAGACAAAGCACGCCAAGGCAGACCTTCCCTCCACCACCAACAGCCACCACCACACTACACAGTCCCCACCTGAGATGTTCTACTGGGGTCATGCCTATGTTCCCTCAGCCCTATGTTCCCTCAACCCTATGTTCCCTCAATCTCTAACAAAAAAAAAATCATCCAAATTAGGCCCCATGTTCCCTCAGCCCTATGTTCCCTCAACCCTATGTTCCCTCAATCTCTAACAAAAAAAATTCATCCAAATTAGGCCCCATGTTCCCTCAGCCCTATATTCCCTCAGCCCTATGTTCCCCCATATCAATTTAGACCCTATGTTCCTCAGCCCTATGTTCCCTCAACCCTATATTCCCTCAGCCCTACTCTATGTTCCCTGCCATAATGTGCTGTTGGTGTCACCTGTTGGGGTCCCCTGAAGAAGGGGGGGCTGCCCTACTTCCACTCTGGGTGTCACCCCAAAGGTCAGTCTGTCTGTGTGTCCCGGGCATACCTCGTGTGTGTCCCATTTGATCCGGTGTGTATCGTGCAAGTGGCAAGTTGGTCGGACCAGGACCAACAGTGTCCGAAAACTGACAATATGTGAATGTCTGTAAATGTCTGTCAGCGGGTCTGCGGTGAACACACAAGTCTCTGTGTGTTTGGCATAGTGTGGGTTGTGGATCGTCAAAAGGACTCAAATTAAGGTAAAACCGCTGGCAGTGGCGGATGAATGACTGAATTAATACCTGGCAATGAATGTGTTAATACCTTACAGAAAGCCAAAATATTTAAATGTTTAAAAAGTGTCCCACTCCCATGAACTATCAATGTTATTAGTCAGAAATCTCGGCCGTCAGTGACACTTATAATCGATACTTTCCAGATTCAAATTTCCAGAATTCTTTATTGATTCTTCAGACCATATTTGACATACAAGTATAATAGCTACATGTAGATGCTTATTATGTAACAAAATGGTTTTAAAATCCAACTGTACTGTATGTTACATGTATGACCATGTATAGCCCACTAGGTAAAATAGGCTCATCTTTCCACTCAAACAGAGAGCGTCTCCTTTCAAACCCCAATGGTTCTAATCAGCCCCCCGCCCACAGGAGTAGCCCAATTCTCTCACAACTTGCTACAAAAATCCCTCATGAAAAACTATATAATCTACTACATTTCATTTTCCACCTTCACATGTGTCTCCTTCTCTAATAATCAAAAAGTGCTATATATTTCATCTCGCAATCTACTTCCGGATGGTTCGTTTTGCACCTTCTCTTGCCACATCGGTCACGGGAAAGAAATAAGCACTGCCGTGGTCTATGGAAACGACGAGCCCAAAAGTGCACCCAAATAAGCCCACAATCGCTTATACAAACAGTCAGACCTGGCAACGCAGCCTACGCCAATCATGCGTGAGAGATCTACAAGCTATGGGGCAGAGACGCCACCGTATCTTAGCAACAACTACAGCGCTCACTCTCATTGGTCGTGTCACGCTAAGAGCAGTCTCCAGACAATGGCATCTCAGAGAGCTTGCTGTAGTGTTTATATATCTATGGCTGTAGCCATCACAGTCTAGCCTGGGTGCCAGCCTGCTTCGCTGCGTTCGGCGGACTTTTTTTCACTCTCCAGAAAGAAAAAACAATCCGCCGAACGTAGCGAAGCAGGCTGGCACCCAGGCTAATCACAGTCAGTCGCAGCGACGACGGACAGGGCGCTGTGATAGCTGCCATGTCGCTAACGCTAACGTGGTTGTCATGCCTGCAGCGGCTGTGCAATCACTTTGTCAACAATGCACGTTCGTGTGGTGAATGTCAATATTGCTGCTCAGTTAGTCCATTGCAGATGGTGTATGTTTGTGTGTGTCTTCTGGAGAACTATGTCGCTCCACAGCAACTACAGTAACTAACGTAATGGCAGGACCGCCCCGTGCTACGCATGTGAGGCTGCATTATGGTCATGTAGTAAATTCAGATAATTTCGCTCAGATTAGATCAGTGCTTATCAACCCTTTCAGGCCGCCCCCCCCCCCCCCCCCCAAATAAACGTACTTGATCTGGGGACCCCCCCATTCTGTTTGACTCCGTTCCACAAGTAAATATTGTGAAAATAGCCGATCTACAAGTTCGAAACGCCTCACGTTGAGAGGCTTTGTAAGCTTGTAGATCGGCTATTTTCTACATGATTGCCTCTTTCTTAGATTATTTGACAATGTGGCCCATGTTTTTATAGTATAGTTTGTTGACTACTTTCGTTGCAGAAATGGTCATTTCCTTTACTTTCGTTTTTTTATTGTCTCCGCCAGGCCGAAAGGCATGGCGCAAGACTATGTTTCACCCCCTGTCCGTCCGTCTGTGATAGCTAATCTCTCACATCGTTGACTTGATCGCAGCGAAACTGTGCACACACACTCCCTGGATGCCAATTCAGAACCTCTGCCCTATTTCTTTCACATGGCCCTGTTACAGTGCCACCAGGAGGCCGCTTTTTGATAAACACATTTTCTCACAGTACTCCTACATATTTTGCCCAAACATCACGCAAATCGGTACACAGTATCTCCACAGTCATTAAAAAAAAAGGCTCTTTCAGATTTTTCATATTCCATCCTGATTGGCTAAAATGGCTTCCAAAGTCTGCAGGACTGCTCCGTTTGGACCAAAATGCCTCACATTATGAACACAGCATGCACTTTCCGTGCAACTTTGCACCCACATTCCCACTATGCCGAGGAAGAAATTCCACTTGAGATTTCTCTAATCAGCCTCATGGTGGCGCTATAACAGCCCGATGTGGAGAGTCAGTGAGAGCTGGATAAACGAGGTAAAATGTGTCAAAAGGAGTCTGTACGGCTGTCGATACATGAACACATGACGTCGGTCGGAGAGGAGATATTGTGTCTTTTGGACAAACAGCAGCGTGGTGCTGATGTTTGTTGTGTGAAGCAGCTTAATGTCAGAGTGTTTGTGTTGGAGCGCCTCAGTGCGGCTGCAGAGTTCATGTGCAACCTCTTCCAGAGAGAGACAGAGACACTAGAAACTCTGCTGGAGAAAAAAAAACACTGCTGGGCATTGACTTTCACATGGACATTGGTCTACACACTGCAGGTATATCTGCTACACACACAACATCAAACTAAACACTACAGGTATGATGCAGCGTTTGCATTCCAGCCAGCATGCCAGCGTAGTTCCCATATGGTTTCAAGGTGGGCTAAACCATATGGACCCCATGTCAGCAATGTCAGCGGCATCCACTTCAGTCCCAACTGCGATGCCCATGCAGGCTATAAGTAGCTTCTACCTGGCCCTTAGGTGGGCCCCAACTAGCCATGTTTATGTGGGACCAAGGCGGGTCCTAACTGGGTTTGCCCATGCAGGCTTTAACTGGGTTCGACCTGGGCCCTAGGTGTACCCTAACCAACCAGAGTGCAGTGCCCATCGCTCCAATTGTTGTGACGTCAGGGCTCTCAATACTGCACATTGGTGGAGGAGGAGGGGCCGCAGGGCGACCGCACACATCGCTGAACCAATGGTAGCCCACGGATGTTTCCTCTGGGGATTTACAATCTGCCCCTCTATGCCACATATCATCCGCACTACAGGGTCTTCACTGACCGAGCCACGGCCCCACTGGCCCTCATGACGCTACGCCACTTATATGAGTTGCCAAGTGGCCGCGGGCGCTACGTGGGCGTGGCCGCGGGCTAGACGCGAGCCCCCGCGTAGCGGGGGCGAGCTTCTAGTATAATTCAATTAAGCACTGCTTTATTATAAAAGATGACCAAAATAGGGACGCCACACTGAAAGTGGTTAACACTAAACCCAGGCAATGCTAAACCAGAGCAATGTTATTGAGATTTTGTCATTTCAATTTTAACTAACTGTATACCTTCAACCCCTACAGTAACAGAAGGGAT
Organism: Gymnoscopelus microlampas; assembly: GCF_963454915.1. NCBI lineage: Eukaryota > Metazoa > Chordata > Actinopteri > Myctophiformes > Myctophidae > Gymnoscopelus > Gymnoscopelus microlampas. Next base: position 7,769,792 of record NC_139944.1, read on the forward strand.
GTTCATGTACAATTGACCAGTGAACTAGAAAGGAGAACTAAAGTCTATTGACATTGCTTTATTGGCTGTTCAATAAATGACTATAAATAAAGACTCTCCTACACAGAAGGTTTGTGTGTATCTAAGGCTAAAGGATACCTTTATGGCTTCCTTGTCGTTTCCTTTATGGCTGTGTTCGTTGTCATTTCAATAGACACTGTGAATAGACTGTGCTGCATAGACACAGAGCTTTTTTTTCCCAATTCATTTTCGGTTCTTATTTATAAAAGAGACAAAAAATATGGAGGGGACAATAATATATGTTTATATATTTGTATTCAATAGATCATGGGACACTGTAGATAGCACTGCGCCGGTTAGTTTGTGTCCTCGTTGGGCATAGATGTTTGACAGTGGAAACTCGTCAAACTTTTCTGTGTATGAGTGAGTTTATTGTCTCCGCCAGGCCGAAAGGCATGGCGAGAGAGTATGTTTTACCCCCTGTCCGTCCGTCCGTCCGTGTGTGTGTCATTCTGTCTTGTCTGTGTACAGCTAATCTCTGGCACCGTTGGCTTGATCGCAGCGAAACTGTGCACACACAGTCCCTGAATGCCAAAGCCGAACCTCTGCTCCAAATTTTTCACATGGGCCTTTTATAGCGCCACCAGGAGGCCGATTTGTGCAAAACACATTTTTGAACAGTACTCCTACACATTTTGGCCAAAAATCCCCCAAATCGGTACACAGTATCTCTATAGTCATTAAAAGAAACGTCTCATTTCAGATTTTTCATATTCCATCCTGGTGGCAAAAATTGTCAAAGTTTGCTTGCAGGAGTACTCTGTTTCGAACAAAATGCCTCAAATCATGAACACAGCATGCAATTTCCGTGAAATTTTGCAAACACATTCCCATTAGGCCGAGGAAGAAATGCCATTTGAAAATGTTCAAATCAGCCTCATGGTGGCGCTGTAACAGGCCGATTCGTGTTTTACCTATAACTGCACCGATCAGTGTAAAACTTTGTATGCACACTCTCTAGAGGCCAAGGACAAACCTTTGCCCTGCATTTTTCACATTTGCCTTTTATAGCGCCACCAGGAGGCAGACTTATGTAAAACACATTTTTTGATATTAAGCCTTCATATTTGATCCAAATTTCACGCAAATCGGTACACATGATCTCTATAGGCATGTGATCAAGACGGATCTGTTTGATTTTTCATATGCCATCCTGATTGGCTAACATTGACATGAAATGTTTGCAGGAGTGGCCCGTTTTGAACAAAATGCCGCAAATCATGAATGCAGCATCCGATTACGGTGAAACTTTGAACGCACATTCACACTATGTTGAGGAACAAATGCCACCCTTTTAACATTGGCCTGTTATAGCGCCACCAGCAGGTCAAATTTAGCAAAACACATTTTTAGAACAAAATGCCTCAAATCATGCATGCAGTGTCCGATTGCTGTGCAAGGCCTAGGAATAAATGGCATCCTTTTCACATTGGCCTATTATAGCGCCACCAGGAGGCCATAATAACCTACCTGACCTGGCGGAGACTTGTGCTCCGAGGAGCACTTTTTCTAGTTTATAGTCATTTATTCAACAGTGTTGATATGATATGATTGAATCTAACAGCCAATAAAGCAAAGTAAATAGACTTTAGTTATCCTTTCTAGTTCACTGGTGAATTGTACATGAACATCCCTTCTGTTATTGTTATAGATTGTTCTCGGCAAGGTACTTATCAACCTGTTCATAGACTATTTTTTCCATGACTTTCGAGATGGAGCTAAGAATAGAAATAGGGCGGTAGTTGCCAGGGTCTAATTGGTTTCCTTTTTTGTACAGAGGGGTCACCCTTGCTTTTTTGAAGTCGTTAGGGACCCGTCCCTGTATGATGGAGAGGTTTATTATGTGGGTAATGATTGGAGCAAAGGAGGCGGCTGAGTCTTTTAGAAATTTGGCGGGGATGTTGTCGGGTCCTGTGGCTCTGTGTTGTTGGAGTGCACTCAATTTTTTAAATACCTCATCTGTTGTCACAGGGGAGAGTTTAAAATCATCTTTGCGTACACCCTGTTTTTCGTAAATTGAGTCAACATACTCTCCACCATGGCACCCAGAGTGAGGGGGTAGTTTTTCAACTAACTCTGAGGCTACGGTCGTGAAGAATATGTTGAGGATTTTACTCACTTCCCGTTTGGATGAAATGAGAGTGTCATTCACCTTGAGGTTTATGTTTGTAAACCTGGTTTTCAATTTCTTGCTGCAAACTAGTAGGTTGTTGAATAGCTTCCAGAGCTCACGTGGTTTGCTTTGATTTTCCTCAATTTTGCCATCGAGGTAGCTTTTTTCTGCTAACAAGAGCATGCCATTTACCTTGTTTCTTAGCATGTTTTTCTCTTTTTTGAGTTTAGCTACGTGGGATTCGAGACCTTTGTTGAAGCGTTTGGCAAGTTTGATCCTACTTTTATGAAACTCAAAACACTTTATGTTTCTGACTATTATGGTAGTAAGGATGTCCGAATTCATCCATGGAACCGAGCGGGTTTTGACCCTGATGGTTTTCATGGGAGCCACACTGTCCAAAATTTGAATGAATTTGGTTTTGAAACCAAGCCAAGATTCGTCTACCTGTGTGCTGTTTAGTACGTCGGACCAATCATGTTCCTCTAGTCTGTGATCTAAGTCCTCACTCTTGTAGTTTTTGAGGTCTCTGATCGTGACTGTTTTGTGGTAACCGGTCTTAGGTTTACGTTTCTTTCTGGTGCAGAAGATCATGTTATGATCAGATATGCCACAGGTAGAAACACCACTATTGAGGATTTTGTCCTTGTCCGTTGTTAGAACTAGAAGCTCGCCCCCGCTACGCGGGGGCTCGCGTCTAGCCCGCGGCCACGCCCACGTTGATGTTGTGTGTGTAGCAGATATACCTGCTGTGTGTAGATCAATGTCCATATGAAAGTCAATGCCCAGCAGTGTTTTTTATTTTTTCTCCAGCAGAGTGTCTAGTGTCTCTGTCTCTCTCTGGAAGAGGTTGCACATGAACTCTGCAGCCGCACTGAGGCGCTCCAACACAAACACTCTGACATTAAGCTGCTTCACACAACAAACATCAGCACCACGCTGCTGTTTGTCCAAAAGACACAATATGTCCTCTCCCACCGACGTCATGTGTTCATTTATCGACAGCCGTACAGACTCCTTTTGACACATTTTACCTCGTTTATCCAGCTCTCACTGACTCTCCACATCGGGCTGTTATAGCGCCACCATGAGGCTGATTAGAGAAATCTCAAGTGGAATTTCTTCCTCGGCATAGTGGGAATGTGGGTGCAAAGTTGCACGGAAAGTGCATGCTGTGTTCATAATGTGAGGCATTTTGGTCCAAACGGAGCATTCCTGCAGACTTTGGAAGCCATTTTAGCCAATCAGGATGGAATATGAAAAATCTGAAAGAGCCGTTTTTTGTAATGACTGTGGAGATACTGTGTACCGATTTGCGTGATGTTTGGGCAAAATATGTAGGAGTACTGTGAGAAAATGTGTTTAGCAAAAAGCGGCCTCCTGGTGGCACTGTAACAGGGCCATGTGAAAGAAATAGGGCAGAGGTTCTGAATTGGCATCGAGGGAGTGTGTGTGTGTTTCGCTGCGATCAAGTCAACGATGTGAGAGATTAGCTATCACAGACGGACGGACAGGGGGTGAAACATAGTCTTGCGCCATGCCTTTCGGCCTGGCGGAGACAATAAAAAAACGAAAGTAAAGGAAATGACCATTTCTGCAACAAAAGTAGTCAACAAACTATACTATAAAAACATTGGCCACATTGTCAAATAATCTAAGAAAGAGGCAATCATGTAGAAAATAGCCGATCTACAAGCTTACAAAGCCTCTCAACGTGAGGCGTTGCGAGCTTGTAGATATGCTATTTTCACAATATTTACTTGTGGAACGGAGTCAAACAAAATGGGGGGGTCCCCAGAGCAATTACGTTTATTTGGGGGGGGGGAGCACTGCTCTAATCGGAGCGAAATGATCTGAAATTACTACATGACCATAATGCAGCCTAACATGCGTTGCACGGGGTGGTCCTGCCATTACGTTAGTTACTGCAGTTGCTGTGGAGCTACATAGTTCTCCAGAAGACACACACAAACATACACCATCTACAATGGACTAACTGAGCAGCAATATTGACATTGACCAGACGAACGTGCATTGTTGACAAAGTGATTGCACAGCCGCTGCAGGCATGACAACCAGGTTAGCGTTAGCGACATGGCAGCTATCACAGCGCCCTGTCCGTCGTCGCTGCGACTGGCTGTGATGGCTACAGCAAGCTCTCTGCGATGCCATTGTCTGGGAACTGCTCTTAGCGTGACACGACCAATGAGAGTGAGCGCTGTAGTTGTTGCTAAGATACGGTGGCGTCTCTGCCCCATAGCTTGTAGATCTCTCACGCATGATTGGCGTAGGCTGCGTTGCCAGGTCTGACTGTTTGTATAAGCGATTTTGGGCTTATTTGGGTGCACTTTTGGGCTTGTTTCCATAGACCACGGCAGCGCTTATTTCTTTCCCGTGACCGATGTGGCAAAAAAGATGCAAAACGAACGATCCGGAAGTAAATTGCGAGATGAAATATATAGCACTTTTTGATTATTAGAGAAGGAGACACATGTGAAGGTGGAAAATGAAAGGTAGGAGATTATATAGTTTTGCATGAGCGATTTTTGTAGCAAGTTGTGAGAGAATTGGGCCACTCCTGTGGGCGGGGGGCTCAATAGAACCATTGGGGTTTGAAAGGAGACGCTCTCTGTTTGAGTGGTGAGATGAGATCTATGATAGTTTGAGTGGAAACACACATACATAAGATAAAGTCAAACAAATCCACATCACAACAGTATTTAGCAGACTTAACCAGTAAGACTCCCTAATCGGGAGATAAGCGACCGTAGGTCACATGTATACAGAAGAGGGCTGTAACGGCGATTGGTTCGAAGGTGTGCAGGCAAGAGCTGTTGGTGTGTGTGTGTGTGGTGTGGGAGAGAGAGTGTGTTTATAGGGGAAAGGAGGGATTGTTTGTGGGGGGCAAGCCCCCGAGTTACGGCATTTTATGTGAGCTGCAGTGGCAGGGGGTCCTCCACTGGGGGCGCCACCACTTTTGCATCCGTTCTGGAGCACCAGGAGTGGGTGGTCCCCGGGAATGCCCCGTGAGCAGCCCCGTTGGGGTGGTCATTTGGTAATTTGTCCACATGTGCTCATTTTTTACACTTGGGGGTCCCCGAGGCAGATGGGGGTCCCTGGAGCTCCGGGGGTCCTTGGAGGGTGTAGTTTGGCAGGTAAGGAGTGTGTGTGCAAAATGTGGCATGGATCGGGGCAATGGGTGCGGAGATATGAGCAGGGCAAAAGTGTGACGTGTGTGACGGAGTGACGGAGTGACGGACGGACACCTGGAGCAGCTTTCTGTAGTAAGTGCGACCTACGGTCGCAAACATATTACAGTAACACTTTGGTCAACTATAATGAAACATAGGTCGATTGTAATAAAACATAAATTCCAAAACAAACCTAAATAAACATTATAAAACACAAACTTCACTTACTTGTCTTCACACAGACGCACACCCTGTGAAATCCAACATTTGACTATATTAAAATGAGCCACAGCAGTGATGAACGGGACCCCGCATGATTTTTTTTTCTCCAAAAAGTGTACTGAAGTACAGTACTTGAGTAAATATAGGCTACTGAGTTACTTCACACCACTGGAGAAAAGATAGCTGTAAAGTAGATAAGACTCCGAGTGTAATCAGGTTTAGCCAAAGTCAATATGTCGCTCTCCATGGTGCTGATGCTGAATATAGGGCGAGCTGGGCACTTTTACGAAGTTAGCCTTGTGCAAATCTGTATCTTTGCTGTCGTAAAATGATTGTATTAAGCATTGGCATGTCAGAATTCAGGACCATGATGCACCTGTGAAATGAGTTATTACTGATTTATGGGTTCTAATGTAAAACGGGGAATGGGCCTATACAGTTCTCCCTAAATAATGCCAGGTTCATAAAAATAAATAAGAAAACAGGACCAGTTCTCTCAGTTGAAGTGCCTTAGTTAGAACGCAGGAACACAAAGGAAGGACTGCAGTAAGTTTTGATTCACGAGAAATCACAACTTAGTAAATGTTTACCTTTCGATTAAACTGCATTTGTAAGAATGTTTATTTTTGTTTGTTTGTTTTTTACCCACAGTGAATTAGGCATGCTGATAATATCTGACCCTCTACACAGAGATACACAGAGAAAAAAGGGTGAGAAGGAGGACCTCTCTCATTCAGAATATCCGTCTCCATACGTTATAGCTCTATGCTGCCCCCAGTGATCGTAGCTTCAGATGAACTTACTGCATCAGGTGAAAGTTAAACTGACAGATGATGACAGCAAGCTTATTTTATTCACAATGACATTTGTATTTGTCACCTGCACAGGTGGACATGGTGGGGGGTGTACAGGTGTACAGAAGTGAGAAGAAAGGTGGAATACATACAGTTAGTCTTCTTTGAGTTTAATCAAGAGTATTGTGACAATTAAATGCTTACATTGTCTGAATTACAACAGCATTTCTATCAGTAAAAATAATAAAATATGTTAATATCTGTACTCTGTGCTCAAATTAAATGTATTAATTCTGTACAGGGATAATATTAAAATAATGAAGATATTCCTGTTTCCCTAAAATGATGAGGTATAAGAGCAATGTTCTGTACAATGATCATAGGATCATTTTGCTACGGATATTGTCTATAATTCCCTCAGCTGTCTTTTAGCTGCTCTGTTGTTTTTATTTTGTTCCTCTCTGCCTGATAAAAGTTACACTCTCTTGAAAGTGCTGTTATAACAATTCTACAGAGGCAGAGGTCAGCTAGCTTACTTCCAAAATGTGGTAATATATATTTGTATAATTATATTGTTTTATTTCTTTAATTGTTCAACACATTTTGATTAAGTTTTACTTATGTATTCAATGGATAGGCACATGCTAAGCTAAAGTGCCTGCAATAAAATCATATCTAAAATTCACTATTGTCACTATTTAACCACATCATGTATTTCTATGGTGAATAATTGTAACTCCTGCTGAACAGTAAAATATTACAGTAGGTTTTGCATGCTTGACATAGTGAAAGGTTGGCTCTAGCCATAAGTCTACATTTCCTTGTAGTACAAGTTTACTTACTGACGTCCTGATATGCACAACTACTAATATGTCACTAGAGTTGTACTATAGTTAACTAGATAGGACTTTCAATTGGTCAAAGGGAAAAAGCAGGGAAGACATCAGGGTGCAAGCAGTGTGGTCAGATGAGACCACTTATACCAGCTTTAATATAGCCTTAAATATTTAGAAGTGTGATATGCTCTGCCTAAACACTGACCCCAGGAGGTCTTTACTAAAAGTTAGATTAACTTGTACAGTATGCAGTAAATGCAGTCTATACTGTCAGTGTACACAGTATTACAAAAGTGTTTCTGCTGTCCTGCACATGAACGGTTTTGACCTGCTCACCTTGGTGTAACACTGATACTAGATATAAAGACAGGAATAAAATAAAATAAAAAGCTCATTATGAGAGTCCAATTTAGTGTTTTTCTCACATGAGACACGTCGCTCGTGTTGTGAGCTTGTAGATCTGCTATTCTATCTACTTCCAAAAATGTGTGAAAAGTAAATTCAAAATATAGCTGCAAGCAGCGATAATACGGGGCCAGTGAATAGAGAGAGAGAGAGACATGGAAACGGAATAGATTGAAGAGAGAGAGAGTGACATGGAAACAATAGATTGATGAGAGAGAGAGATGGAAACATAATGGTTTGATTGGACATCTCAACCTACTGCCATTAACAGGATTCGAACTCTCAACCTTCAACCTAATAGGCTGCAACACTACCTATAGTGCTATAGCTTTGTCCAGGCTGATATTGTCTGTTGAAGATCATAAACTCTTGCCTTCTTTCATGAACCAAGCCCCTGTTTCACTAACACTAAGATCACTCGTTCACAAACCATTTACCAATGAAGAAATTGTACATCTCCTCAGAACCAAAACTAGTGAAAGTAGCCGATCTACAAGCTCACAACAAACCATGAAAAGTTGAGAGATTGTAGATCAGCTATTTTCAGATAAAGTATGTCATACGTTAAAAAAACATACTCTCAAATAAGCATTTCAGGTTATCTTTACCATTTGCACATGTATTCATTGATACAGTCATGTTGTTTGCAATTCAACTTAAATTAAGTCTGCATCAAGTGAGGCTTGAACTGGCGACCTTGAGATTGTGAGGCATTCATTTAAGGGAGACGCCATTGGCCCAACAGACAAGTAACTGTGAAAAAGGAGATCAAACAGATGATACAGTTTCACGCAAATAGCTGAAAAATCCTGGGTTTAAGTGTTTTTCAAACTGCTCAAAATTGCGGAAAATCTAAGGGCGGAGCTTAATGGTCAAATCGATACGTGTGTTCCTCATGAGTCAAGGCACATGTGTAAGCAAGTTTCACGACTTTCGGCCAAACGAGGCATGACTTATGCCTGTTTAAAGTCTGCCTTTTCAAAAAATTGCTATAGCGACCCCTTTTGGCCAATTGGAGTAAGATTGGTTTCAGTGATATTTGGAATGACCCTGTACATTTCTGCAAAGTTTCAAGGAAATGTGAGTCTGCATGTATGTTTTAGGCACAGATTAATAATTTTCATAAAACTGTAATAATTAAAATCTATCTCCTCCTGGGATTTTTGAGCAATCTGCACGAAACGTTTGACACTTGAACTTTGGACCACTGCCTACAAACATTTCCAACGGATTTTCCATAAGTGAAAAAATGCAGAAGTTAGGAGCCAATGACTGTTTTTCATATAATTCAAAATGGTGGGAGATCTAAAGGTCAGAGGTCAAAAGTCAGAGGGTGAAAGTTGTTCAGCATGAGGAGACGCATATGTGTATCCAAGTTTCATGGCTGTAGGTCAAACAGGGCATGAGTTGTACCTGTTCAAAGTTGCCATTTTCAATTGAGTGCTATAGCGCCACCTTTGGACGAAAGATTGTGAGAATTATTTCTTGATCGTTTTTTATGACCATCTACCATATGTCCGAGTTTCGTAAAAAGCGACAGCGCGGTTCAGCCAGAACTGCGAAAAGTGGCAAAAGTGACAGAATAAAGCGAATAATAAAACAGGTCCAGAGCTGAGCTCTGGCCCCGTAATAAAATTAATTAAAAAACGAAAAATACTTTTTTAAGGTATAGAATTTGCCTCTATATTGGGAAATGATTGTGCATTATTTTATGTAGTTTTTTTTATATGTTGTAACTTTTGTACTGCTGCTATCTTGGGCAGGGCTCCCTCGAAAAATAAATCTTGTACCTCAATAATTATAAAGTCTGGTTTTAGCAAGAAACAAGTAAACGTGGTTGACGTGCGTGTTTCGCTGCTGTCTGTGGTGGGTGGGTGCACAGATCTAGGGTAGCCTACGTCTTTGTATCAGAGGAGCGCATTGTGCAACAACCTGTTCCTGAAACGGGCACACACACCAGCAACTACTAGCACCCACAGGAAAAAAAACATTATTTGTGTGTCTGTCTATCAGTGTTAATTCAAGGCCTTATTTCAAACTCTTCTTGTGTATCAAGTCAAGTTTATTAGTTGTTTTCCAGACAGGCCCACTATGTGTCTTATGTCACACATGCACACGTGCGTGCACGCACACAACGGATGTTCCATTTGCACTTCAATACATGACAGCATGATTTCTTTGACACACTAGAGGCGGCAGTGGCTTAGGAGGGTTAGTGTTAAAGGACGACTTCACCACTTTTCAACATATCTTCATATAATAGGTCCTCACTAATACTCATGATAAAATGGTACCATTTTTTCCTACTTGGTCTGTGTCTCATAGGAGGACTGTGGACAGTCCAGAAACCCGTCTACCAGTGACATCATCGTTAGGCAGGATTCTTTTTTTCCAAAAAGATTTTTTTTTTAAATATTCAGATTTGTATTAAGGCGAGAACAATGGGATCTATTATTGCATTGCAACTTTCCAGGAATACAAAGCCTGCAGTTTCTATTAGCTTGGATTCCCCATCGATGATGTCACTGGTAGACGGGTTTCTGAACTGTCTACAGCCCTCCTCTGAGACACAGACTGAGTAGAAAAAAATGGTGCCATTTTGTCATGAGCATTAGTGAGGACCTATTATGAAGATATGTTGAAAAGTGGTGAAGTCGTCCTTTAAGGTGTCCTTGAGCAAGGCACTAAACCTCTAACTGTTACCAATGAGCTTTGCATGGTTTCCTCTGCCACCCCCCGTCGGTGTGTGTGGGTGTGAAAGCGTGAATAATACATTGTAATGAAGAGAGGTAACAACACATTCTGGTGGTTTGTGCCTTTTTAGTTGTGTGTGTGCGTGTCGTGTGTGTTGTTGATCTGGTTATACAGTAAGTATAGATGTTAATGTAGACGTACTGGACAGACAAGCTCTGGAGACAAGTGAGTATGTCTGATGTACCTCACTGTAACTTAACCATGATACTTCATATATTAATTGACAGGAGGATTATATAGTGATACATGTTTGATAAGGTAGCATGAGGTCACTTTCACTTCAAATCATTCAGAGATGTGAGTGAAGAAGTGGTCCACACCTCACAGTGTGCTAGTCATTGTATATATTTTATTTAGGTTTATTTCCTGTTATTAGAATTGTTACTCTTTTCATTTGTTTTGCTATTTGTGTAAATGTACTCTTGTATATGTATGTACTGTATATCTAGCATGTAACTAATACAAATCTTGAATCATAAATAAATCCACAAAACTTACAAACTTTCAATGAACCATGTGAAATCATATCACATATAGTGTAAATATGAAGTAACATTAACATTTATTGAGACTCGGTAATCTGTACTCTAAATGTGTATAAGTAATGTGTGAAGACGAGGGAGGAAGGGAGTAAACAACACATTCTAGTGGTTCTCATCTTGATTTCTCTTTTTAGTTTTGGGTGTGTTGTTGATCTGGTTATCAGTCATTAATGTAGACTATACTGGACAGACAAGCTCTGGAGACGGGTGAGTAAAGTAACAATGATATTTCCTGTTAATTGACAGTAGTGTAAGGCAAGGCAAGGCAGGTTTATTTGTATAGCACATTTCAACAAGGCAATTCAATGTGCTTTATATTAAACATATTTTTCTGATTGGCTAAAATTGGCTACAATTGGCGGGAGGGGCCCGTTTTGCAAACAATACCAAAAATTATGAGCCCACCGTCTGATTGCTGTGAAAATGTGCAACATACTCCCAGTAAGCGAGAAAGATGTATCAGTCACATTTAGCAGATTCCATTCCAATTGGCTATGACTGCCTTCCAAATTTGCGGACACTGGTTAGGCAACCCGGCCTGGCGGGTGTCTGCGCACAGAGGAGCACACTTTTCTAGTTGATATCTGCAAGCAAGAATCTCCAATTCTTTCCCCAATGCCCAGGTCAGAATTGGAAGCAGAGTGAATGGCTGGTGGTGGTTCGCCTCTGTTTTTCAATTTTACTTTGTAAAAGTTGTCCACGGACGGTCTCCCATCTAAGTACTAACCAGGCCCGACCAATCACTCACAACTCCTGTCACCCACGGCGTCCCCCAAGGCTCAGTTCTTGGCCCTCTCCTCTTCATCCTCTACATGCTCCCCCTTAGACAGATACTCCGCAGACACGGGAGGCATGCGTTAATCCGACAGACCTTTTCTCCGACTATGTGGCATCCGCGTGCGGTTAGGGTTAGGGTGCGGGTTTGGTTCGGGTTTAGTATTGGAAACGTCGGAGCGCTGCGCTGTCGGAGGAATGCGCTGTCGGACTAACGTACTGCACCCGCAGACACGGCCTCCGATACCACTGCTATGCCGATGACACACAACTCTACCTCCCCTGCACAGCCATCACTGCCACCACCCATTCCACCCTCACCTCCTGCCTGACCAACGTTAAAAACTGGATGCAAACAAACTTCTTAAAACTCAACGTTCTGCAATAAATCGGAAGTCCTCATCATTGGCCCTGACTCCCTCACCCACTCCACTCGTGATTTCTCCCTCAATATTGACGGCTCCATTGTCACCCCCTCCACCCAAGTCCGCAACCTGGGTGTCATCCAGGACGGACCTCACTCTCTCCTTCCAGTCCCACGTCAACCATATCACTGCCTTCTTTCATCTTCGCAACATTGCCGCTGTACAAAAGGCCCTCGTTGAAATTGGCAATTGAGGTCACTGTGACCTGTGCTATTCAGCAGGTGCGCTGATTAGCGCAGGTGGTCTTAATGAGAGTTTTCTTCTCAGTCCAGAAGGAGAGTAGAGGAGAGTGAAACACAGCATAAACACAGCTTGCAATGTGTATGTTATGTTCTTTAGATCTAATGTTATTATTTCACTACTTCATGCATCTTTAAGCCGTGTGCGCTCACAAACTGTCAACATGGCGGCGGCGGCGTTTTTTCATCAAGATGTTAAGAACAGCATCCAGCACCTCAGCTGGAGGGATGTGGAATTGGCACGAACCGTCAATCATTTTCCACAAATTCCAGGCTATGAACTGGGACACCCTGGCTTCGTGGCAACGGCCGACATTCAATTCGGGTGGATATACAGGGAGAAGAAGAGTGACCATGATGGAGTTGTTAAAGAAGGTAAAGGAGGAATGCTGAATAGTGATTTCGTGTAGATTTAAAACACAGAAGAAGTATGAATTAACGATGCAAGATGCAGATGGGAAAGATAAGATGATGGACGGAATGAAGATAAGGAATAATACTATAGTGTCAAAGGAGCTGAGCAAAAATGAGTTGGTGGTGTCATTTATGGCACTGCCAGCTTATATAACAGATGGTGAGACCCTGGATAAACTGGCAGCCTGGGGAGTGTCTGCTGCTTCCCCCATCAAGAGGAGAGTGTGGCCGGGAACAGACATTGTGGAGGGAAACCGTTTTGTTAAGGTGAGGTTCCCAAAGGACGTGCAAAAGCACTTCAGGGTAATTCACGACAAACAGGTGAAAGTTTGTAGACTGTGCATCCAGCCTGGGCACATTATGAGGGACTGGCCAGAACTGTTCTGCTTCAAGTGCCATCAGCAAGGACACTATGCCAGAGAATGTGAGAATGCCAGGGAGGAGAGCGAGGAGTTCTTCTCTGATCCTGAGGGGAAGGAGAAGGAGGAGGAGGAGGAGGAAGGCGAGACAACACCAGCAGAGCTAGAGGAAGCACCACCAGTAGAGGCAGAGGAGGCACCACCAGCTGAGACAGAGGTGGTGGAGGAGACACCATCAGCTGAGGGGGCGGAGGTGGAGGTTGGAAGCGGTCACCAGCATGCGGCTGAGATGGAGAGGATCCACAGGTCCCATATAGTATTCAGCCTAACAAGAGCCCAGGCTCAGATGGGTTAACAGGGGAGTTTTATAAAACCTTTTCAGATGTGCTGGCACCTATACTTTTAAAGGTTTACAGGCATATGGAGGAAAAACAACTGGTGTCACAATCCATGTCAACTGGTGTACTCACAATGTTATATAGAAATAGTGGTAGTAAACTGAAATTAGAGAACTACAGGCCGATCAGTCTTTTGAATATTGACTATAAGATTATTGCAAAGATTTTGGTAAACAGCAATATGCACAATGCGAGATGTGATTCACCATATGAATAATGATGGAGAAAGTGGTTTTGTTTTAAAAATAGACTTTTATAAGCTTTTTTTTATAAGCTTTTTATAGAGTTGAGTATAATTTCCTTTTTAAAAAAATGTAGAGATATGGTTTTGGGCCGAGGCTCATAACAGTATGGCAAGGGGCTAGTAGGCAACCACGTTGACTCGACCTGGCTTCCCTCCTCCGCCCCTCCAACAGCAACACGCATCCTGGACTGCGGCGGCATCCAAATTCAACTATGTAACTCCACCCCTACCCGATCCGCTCCACTCACTGTCGCAGAGTTCTGCCTGGTGTTTAGCATATACCGCGATGTCATCTGCTCCGCCTTTCCAGCCCGGCGACAGGAGTTGGACGACTACCTGGTACTCGACTTAGCAGTCCGTTTCGGAGGAACCCTCTTCCAGGAGTACCACCGCCAGCTCTCTGCCACAGCCGCTGCCAGGCTCCAGCAGTGGAACCTGGCTTATTAGGGTCAACTAGACCTCGAGTTCTATTGCCGCTTATCCGCAGGCAGGGTGGCAGAAACCTGACACTAACGCTCCCCAAAGACTCCAGGGTCAGCGACCCTCCCCGGAACCCTCTTCCCTTCCCTTTTACATTCTATTTATTCAATAAAAACCCTAAACTTTCCATAAAGGTGTGTTTCTTTGCTTAGTGAATGTAATTCTATTTATTCCGGCCTCTGTAAAAAAGCAACATCCCGTCTCCAATTAGTACAGAACTCAGCTGCTAGACTTTTAACAAACTCCAAGAAACGTGACTATATCACCCCCATTTTAGCTGCTCTTCATCGGTTACCCGTTAATTTTAGAATTGATTTTAAGATTTTACTTAGGACCTTTAAGGCTGTGAATGGACTGGCCCCCGCTATATTTCTGACATGCTGGAACTCCCACACCCCAGCTCATCACAAAGGGTGGAAGGGCTTTTTCAGTTCGGGCCCCTAAGCTTTGGAACGTCCTACCTGTTGACTTAAGACGTGCAAAATCAGTGTCATCTTTTAAAACTCTTCTGAAAACCCATCTAAGGCCTTTTCCTAAATTTTTCCTGCCACTTTTGTTTCATTAGAGTATATCTGTATGGTTTTAATTTACATTTTGTGCCTACTATGTGTTTTATTTTCTGATCGTCTGTTGTAGTTTATCTCCAATGCTTTATCATGTTGTTCTTTTTATCCTGCTCTGTAAAGCACTTTGTGACGATGTCTAGAAATGTGCTATAAATAAATTCATTATCATTATCATTATTTAAAAATTAAAATTCAGAGAACCGGCAGAGGCGGGCAGTGACACGCATGTATCCACATAAAGCAACCTATTTTTGGCCATGGCCCTTTCAAAAGTCCCCTTGCGTCACGTTACTCTGGTGGTGGCGGAACAAACTGCTGATTGGCTGAAGGGGAACAAACTGCTGAAGGGGTTGTCAGTCAACGGTATTACTCCCGCCCAGCTACTGCACACAGCCAAAAAGCCAAACAGGCCCCCACTGGAAACAAATGGAAATGAGATTTCCGGAGGGAGGGGTTTACCAGGCTAGTAGAACCTATGATAGAACTTTTATGGGTGCAGGGAAAAAGCATGTGAAAGATGTAGTTTATGAATATGTGCCAGGGTTCTTACCAGAGCAAGGAATAGTTGATTGTATGTGGGAATGGGATGATGAAATCAGGGCAAGAACAGTGGCAGACTGAATGACCATGACAAAATACTATAATGTGTTCAGCACTAACGTATTGGCTGCTGCTGAAAACTGTAATTTCTAACCTTTAGTAGTCGAGCCTAAGTAAAATAAACACACTCCACAGGCCACTGTCATCTATTCTATACAACACCTATGGGCTGCTGTCACTGTTGCCATTTTGGTTGTTTTTGGTCTGTCTTTCGCTTTGTGTTTTTTTCTTGTGTTAACCGGACGGACAACATGGCACTGAATCAGGAGGAACTGAACAGAAATACTGAGAAGGCAAGCCGGACTTATGAGAAGAAATTAACGATTGAGGTGGACATTGAAGGCAAAGATAGAACTATAATGATGGATTTGTTAAAAGCAGACAAAGAGAAATGTGGAACAACCATCGGATGCAAAAGAAGTACGAGCTGACAATGCTGAATGAAGGTGGGAAGAAGAATTATAATTGGAAATAACATTATAATTGCAAAATAACTGAGTAGTGATGAGCTGGTGATGTCATTCATGGCACTGGCAGTTTATATCACAGATGAGGAGATCTTGGACAAGTTGGCATACTGGGGAGTGTCTGCTGTGTCCCCCATAAAGAGGAGAGTGTGGCCTGGAACGGAAATTGTGGAGGGCACCCGCTTTGTTAAAGTGAAGTTTACTCAGGAGGTGAAATCTCTGCCATATTCCACAAAGTTTGAAACTCTGAAGGGAACGGAGCACTTCAGAGTTATTCATGACAAGCAAGGCAAAGTCTGCAGACTCTGTATTCAGCCTGGACACACCATAAGAGACTGTCCAGAATTCACCTGCTTTAAATGTGGAGAGCAAGGTAATTATGCCCGAGAATGTGTTGGAGATGAGAGAGATGAGAAGTTGACTGTCAAAATAAGTGAATCTGAGAAACAGCTATGTGATGATGATTTATTGATTGATGGGGTTAAAATGGCCATAAATTCATATTCATATTCATAAATTCATATTCAGCCTAACAAGAACACAGGCTCAGATGGGTATTGATGTGAAAGTAATAGGGCTGTGAAGTACAACAGTATTGAATGTTAAGATCTGGATTTTAAACTGCGACATACAGTAACAGGATCTACAACAATGTTGTTTAGCATCAGATTGATAAAGGTGTAAAAAGAGAATGTGATGTTTGCTGTTTAGATCCAGAAAGTTTAATGCATATGTTTGTGGAATGTAAAGTGTTTCAAACGAGACTTGTGGAAAAAGTGAATTAGTAGATCCACACGATTGGAAAATGTTGTTGCTATTTGGAATGTGTAAAAGAGCAAAGTTGACATTAAATCTGCAAAATGATGCTATGAGTCATGCCAGGTTAGCAGTTTGGTTAAGAAGGAACATGGCTCATTTTGAGGGGAAAAACGTGAAGGTTTGGGCATATGTTGAAACAATTATGAAGAGCAGATTTTTTTTAATTAATTGAAATTGGAAAATGATAGACCATTAAGTCTGTTGAACACAGATTATAAAATCATTGCAAAAGTCTTGGCACAGAGGATAAAGAAAGTATTAATTAGGAGACATCATTGCACCCACACAGGCTTATACCAGGAAGAGATATAACTGACACAATATGTACAATCAGTACCATTATGAAAAATGATAAGAGAGGGGGAATCGTTTTGAGCTTAGATTTAAATAAAGCATTTGATAGGGTAGATCACCATTTTCTGTTTAAAACAATGGAGAGGTTTGGTTTTGGGGAAAGGATGATAGCATGGGATAGAGCTGTGGTATAGAAACGCCAAAAGCTGTGTGAAATGCAATGGGGGTGCTGACTAATACCTTTCCACTTCAGTGAGGCAAAGCTGCCCCCTATTGACGGTTAGAGATAACAGTGTTAAAATAATTATGGAATACTTAAATATGTATGGGAAGGCTGCAGATGCTAAAATTAATGTGGATACATCTGAAATCATGTATATTGGAAACATGGATGAGAGAGCATGTGAAATTCCATTTAAGGTTGCTGAAGGTTCTGTATAAATTCTGGGTGTAAATATTGGTACAAATGATAAAAGTGCAAGAGATATGACATGGACTGGTGTGTTAAATAAATTAAAGCAAACTCTGATTTTTTGGAAACAGATGGCTTAGATTAAAAGGGAAAGTGATTGTGGTCAATGCATTATTAATGTCAAGGTTAGTGTATGTTTTAGGACAATTAGACTTAAATAAATAAATAGGATAGTGTCAGATTTTCTATGGGGGAAAGGGTGTCAGGATAGCTCATCAAACCCTGATAGCTAAATATAGTGAAGGAGGTCTACATTTGATGGTAAAATTCATGCAATTAGATTAAAAGTAATCCTTAGGTATTTATATGCTTGTGTAGATCATGGGTGGAAATATGTTTTCAGAGATTCTATGAATACAATTGGAAGATGTGGGGAACACAGTCTTTTGATGGGATTTAAGAAAAGTATGTATGAAGATGTGCCTTACTTCTATAAAGAGGTGTTTGAAGCTTGGACCAGGTCCCTGCCTCAGGTCACATATGAGTGCACCACATGGATATGATTTTGAATCAGCCTGTCTTTCTAATCCAAAGGTTAAAAGTAATGGAATTTGGCTGTATAACAGAATATTTATGAATGCTGGGTTAAACCAAATCAGGATTATGAAGTTATACCAGGATTTTTTTTTACCTGTGAGAGCAATACTGGATGGAATGTATGAATATGATGATGTCAGGAAGGGAACAATATTAGATATGTACGATGAAATTAAAATAAGTCTGCCCAGGAAATGGGTGGATGGAATTAATAGTGAGGACATAGGAGAGAGAGGAGTAGCCTGAATTGAGTGTTGAAAAGAATGAAAATAAAATAGAGCTGGCCATGGGTAAACTGAAAGTGAAGGATTTTTATCAGCTCATGTTTACCAGCATCAGAAAAAGTATGGACAAGGGTATTTCCACAAATGAATGTAAAAAAGATATGGATGAATTAATATGTGAAGTATAATAGTATTGAATGTGAAGATAATGATTTCAAGCTTAGACACAATATGATCTTTACAAATCCCTGCAGCTCCTCTCTGTCCTATCCCAGTTATGGGCGAACCTTTCAGTCATGTGATAGTTGATTGTGTTGGACCACAACCCAAGTCCCGTAATGGTAATCAGTATCTCCTACAGTAAACTAAAATATGAGTTTATTGAAGGTTCTAAATGGAGGGAACTGATATTGTTTGGAGCAAGTGAGAACACAAGAAAGGTGAATATTAACATGCTGAATTTTGTGCTGAGCCATACGAGGTATGCGGTCAGGACAAGGAGGAATTTAGCTCATTTTGAAGGTGAAGGTGTGGCCTATTTTTTAATCTACAGTAAGGAGGGATATTATGATTGTTTTTAAGGTTTCGAGGCCAATAGGCTCGAAGCCTTATTACATCTGTAAGAGTTCATTATTCTTCCGCCGGTTTTGCCAGTTCTGGCCTAACCGCGTGGTCACTTTTTATGAAATTCGGCAATATGGTAGAGGGCTATGCCAAACGGCGAAAACCCGAAACTCACAAACATTGGCCAAAGGGTGGCGCTGTAGCACTCAATTGAAATATGCCAACTTTGAACAGGTACAACTCATGCCCTGTTTGACCCACAGCCATGAAACTTCGATGCACACATGCGTCTCCTCATGCCTAACAACTTTCACACTCTGACTTTTGACCTCTGACCTTTAGAACTCCCACCATTTCGAATTCTATGAAAAGCAGTAAAAAAGACTCTTCCTTCGTACAGATTGAGCAATCTGTACGAAACTGTATACACATGAACTTTGGACCAATGCCGACAGACGTGAGCAAGCGGATTTTCCATAAGTGAAAACGTTAAGATTTTATAAGCCAATGAAAATTGCAGTTTTATGACAATTATTCATCTGCCCCTAAAACATACATGCAGACTCGCATTTGTTTGACACTTTGCAATATTGTAGAAGGTCATTCCAAGTATCACTGAAACCAATCTTACTCCAATTGGTCAAAGGGGGGCGCTATAGCAATTTTTTTTAAATGCAAACTTTAAACAGGCAAAAGTCATGCCTCGTTTGGCCGACAGCCGTTAAACCTGCTTACACATGTGCCTTGACTCATGAGGAACACATGTATCACTTTGACCAGTAAGCTCTGCCCTTAGATTGTCTGCAATTTTGAGCAGTTTGAAAAACATTTAAATCCAGGATTTCTGAGCAATTTGCGTGAAAGTGTGTCATGTGTGTGAACTCCCTTTTCACTAGTTCAGGTGTGTAGGTTCAATAGCTTGATAGCTTAATCATCTGCCTTGAAACCATAGGGTTGCTGGTTCGAATCCCACCTCAGGTAGACTTCATTATAATTGCATTGCACACAACATGACTGTATCAATGAGGAACATATCTATCACTTTGACCAGTAAGCTCCGCCCTTAGATTGTCTGCAATTTTGAGCAGTTTGAAAATCATTTAAATCCAGCATTTCTGAGCAATTTGCGTGAAAGTGTGTCATGTGTGTGAACTCCCTTTTCATCAGTTCGGGTCTGTTGGCCCAATGGCTTAATCATCTGCCTTGATACCACAGGGTCGCCGGTTCAAATCTCACCTCATGTAGACCTCAACTCAATTGCATTGCACACAACATGACTGTATCAATGAATAAACATGCAATTGTTAAATGAAAAGCTTATTGAGAGTAGTTGTTTTCAATGTATGATGTACTTCATTCCCTCTTTTGTTTTGTTTTGTTTTGTTGGATTCTCCCTTCTCACTGACCAAGGCTGTGGATTGAATAGCTTGATCAATACAGTGTTAGTCTCATGTGCAAAAGGTCCACGGTTCAAACCCCACTCGTCACAGTTTACATTTAAATTGCATTATACAAAACATGACCCTGTTAATTCAGACATGTGCAATTTTTAAACAATACCATGAATTGCTTTTGAGAGTAGTTGTTTTTTATGTATGACATACTTTCTTGTGAAAATAGCTGATCTACAATCTCACACCTTTTTAGATAGCAACGCGTTGTGAGCTTGTAGATCGACTATTTTCACTAGTTTCCATTCCGAAATGTATTGAGCAGTTTGAAAAACATTGAAACCAAGGATTTCTGAGCAATTTGCGTGAAACTGTGTCAAATAAATGTTTGAGGCCCTTTTTCACAGGTTCAGGTGTGTTGCATTTGCATTGCACACAACATGACTGTATCAATAAATGCATGTGCAATTGTTAAAAATAACGAGAAATGGATACTTGAAAGTAGTTATTTTTAATGCATGACGTACTTCATTCGCCCTTTTGTTTTGTTTTGTTAGATTCTCCTTTTTCACTGTCTGATCCTGTGGATTCAATAGCTCCACCAGTAGAGTGTGAGCCTCATGTGCCGAAGGTCCCTGGTTCAAATCCCACTGATTACAGTTTACATTTAAATTGCATTGTACAAAACATGACCCTGTTAATTCAGACATGTGCAACTTTTAAACAATAACATGAAATGCTTTTTTGAGATTAGTTGTTTTTTTATGTACAACATACTTTCTTGTGAAAATAGCCAATCTACAATCTCACAACTTTTCAGATAGCAACACATTGTCAGCTTGTAGATCAACTATTTTCACTACTTTCCATTCCAAGAACACAAAACAAAACTTTATTGCTAAATATTTGTCAACCAGTAATCTAGAGTAGTTAGCAAAACAGAGGCTTGGTTCATAACGGACTGAAAAACCTATAGATATCAACAGACACCATCAGGGAGGCTATATTTCTAGTTCAATAAGAAGAGAGGCAGCCTGTGAATCCATAGGTCGCTGGTTTGATCCCTGTCCCCAACAATACATTGAGGTGATCATTATTTGGAATTCTTACTTTGTTACAAACATACTCCTGGTAGCCTGTCTGTCTGCCTCTCTCTCACTCTGTCACTGTCTGTCTGCCAATCTGCCACTCTGTCACTGTCTGCCAGTCTGCCAGTCTGCCACTCTGTCACTGTCTGTCTGTCTGCCACTCTGTCACTGTCTGTCTGTCTGCCAGTCTGCCACTCTGTCACTGTCTGTCTGTCTGCCAGTCTGCCACTCTGTCACTGTCTGTCTGTCTGCCAGTCTGCCACTCTGTCACTGTCTGTCTGTCTGCCAGTCTGCCACTCTGTCACTCTGTCACAGTCTGTCTGTCTGCCAGTCTGCCACTCTGTCACTCTGTCACTGTCTGCCAGTCTGCCACTCTGCCACTCTGTCACTGTCTGTCTGTCTGCCAGTCTGCCAGTCTGCCACTCTGTCACAGTATGTCTGTCTGCCAGTCTGCCACTCTGTCACTGTCTGTCTGTCTGTCTGTCTGTCTGCCAGTCTGCCAGTCTGCCACAGTCTGCCAGTCTGCCAGTCTGCCACTCTGTCACAGTCTGCCAGTCTGCCACTCTGTCACTGTCTGTCTGTCTGCCAGTCTGCCACTCTGCCACTCTGTCACAGACTGTCTGTCTGTCTGTCTGTCTGTCTGTCTGTCTGCCACTCTGTCACAGTCTGCCAGTCTGCCAGTCTGCCACTCTGTCACAGTCTGCCAGTCTGCCACTCTGTCACAGTCTGCCAGTCTGCCACTCTGTCACAGTCTGCCAGTCTGCCACTCTGTCACTGTCTGTCTGTCTGTCTGCCAGTCTGCCACAGTCTGTCTGTCTGCCAGTCTGCCACAGTCTGTCTGTCTGCCAGTCTGCCAGTCTGCCAGTCTGCCACTCTGTCACAGTCTGCCAGTCTGCCACTCTGTCACTGTCTGTCTGTCTGCCAGTCTGCCAGTCTGCCACTCTGTCACAGTCTGTCTGTCTGCCAGTCTGCCACTCTGTCACAGTCTGCCAGTCTGCCAGTCTGCCAGTCTGTCACAGTCTGCCAGTCTGCCAGTCTGCCAGTCTGCCACTCTGTCACTGTCTGTCTGTCTGTCTGCCAGTCTGCCAGTCTGCCACAGTCTGTCTCTCTGCCAGTCTGCCAGTCTGCCACAGTCTGTCACAGTCTGCCACTCTGTCACAGTCTTCCAGTCTGCCAGTCTGCCACTCTGTCACAGTCTGCCAGTCTGCCACTCTGTCACAGTCTGCCAGTCTGCCAGTCTGCCACTCTGCCAGTTTTCTCGAAACCGCTCATTGCTGCTTGCAGCTATATTTTCTTTTGTTTTTTTTACAAATCTCTTTATTATTTTTCTCAGACAGGTTAAAATACAGAAATTATAGGTGGTTGAACAAAGAGGTCTGATTTTTTGGACAAAAAACTACAAACCAACAAGGCACGATATAACAAACAATAAAATCAGTACAGTAATTAGCATAATAATAGGGTCATGAAAATAATAAAAATAAAAAAATAAATAAAAATAAACAGACAAGACAGACAATAATCAAGACACTCAATCATACCAGGGAGGGGAAGGAGAGGAAGGGGGGAGAGGAGGGGGGGGGGTTTCTCTGCACAGAGCACTGATTATTTTCGTAGTATGGGTGCCGATGAGGTCTGGTAAGGGTTACTAATTTATTTATTTTTTAAATGATTGTTTGATTTAAAAAATGACAGAGCAGTTTGAAAGTTTTTTTTGTGGATAGTGATACGTTTATCACCATTTCCTCTGATGATAAATGAATGTTTAAATTCTGAAATGTTTTTGTTTGAATGTTAAATTGTATAAGACAGGAATATACATTTGTCGGTCTTTCCTGTCCCAAAGCAGCAGCATACAAAGCAGATTAAAGGCAAGGGAACAGACACTGAAGTGCTAACGTTAGCTCTGTGAATGATTATACTGCAAGCAGCGACAAGCTGCATACAGGTGACATGTTGGTGAGAGTGTTCTGATGTGGAAGTGGAACCCAGCTTTTTTATAGACAGCAGATGGTGATGATTGGATGAAGGTGGGGCCAGGTAACGGGTTGATTGACAGCTGATTAATTGGTGACTTCAGACCTGTAGTGAGTGACAGAGGGAAGGAGAGACGCCCACCAACAAGAACAAACTTACTCTGAGTTGGTTCTTACATAGCTCTATACAGCTCTCTCTCAAAAAAAAAAACAATTACCGTACACACGGTACACTTATGCACGGGACAACACATCGGCCAGAACATTATCTATGCCCTTCTTATGCTTAATTTCTAGGTTGTAGTTTTGGATAATGAGGGCCCATCGCATTAACCACTGGTTCCAGGAGCGGTAAACAAAGAAGAATTACGACAGAAGGACTTGTAGTAGCCCGACATTCCAACGAACCGGCGTAACTCACGTTTGTTGGTTGGGGCTGGGCAATCAATAATATCCATAACCTTTGCATGCACAGGCCACATTTTTCCCAAGCCAACCTTGTTGTATATGTAGGTGCATAATAAACGAGGCAAGTCATGCTGTCACTGTGTATCAGTGCCATGTGTTCACAGTAAGCAGGTCCTGATACAACGAAGTAAAGTCACGTGAGGCAGTGGCTCAGGGGTAGAGTGGCCGGCTAGAGTGAACTGGAAACCGTGAGGTTCCCAGTTTGATCCTGGGCTGGGGGGTTCCCCCATATAGTGTCGAAGTGTCCTTGAGCAAGACACTGAGCAGGTTGGTGCCTTGCATGGTTTCCTCTGCCATGAATGTGTGTGTGTGAATGTAATGTACAATCTATGTAAAGCGCTTTGGATAAAAGCGCTATATACATTTACCATTTATATAAAGTCACAGGCTCAGTACGTCCACAGGGTGGAGCTGTAGACTAGCATAAACCACCCTAACAACCCTCTTTACACAGATAAGTAACCATTGCTTTCCAAAATTCACATTTGGCCAGATTCACAGTTAACGAACTTAACGTAGCTGCTTTCAACCTGTCACACACCATTCTGAGGATGTGGAAGAGTTCTGACAATGTGTCTCTATAGATGACACGGTCATTAATTGTTGATTTCTTTGTGTATGTAATCTCAACATCATTGCAAATGAGGGTAAACCTCAATGCTCTTTTCAAGAATAAATAAAGGTTTCAATCAATGTAAGGAAGCATGACAGTGGGGAATACCAGATAACACCTCTGAAAGGTGGCTGGAGCATTTCGCATCCCAAAAGCGAACACATTATATTGAAGGAAATCATCGGGGGTGACAAACGCAGATACCTCAGAAGCACAGGCTGTTAGGGGGACCTCCCAATAGCCTTTCAGCAGATCAAGAGCATGTGAGCCAACATTATCAATACAGTCCTCCATCCGTGGGAGTGGATAGGAGTCTGGTACTGTGACTTACAAAAGTCAGTGCAGAACCTAGGAGTACCATCAGATTTTGTCTGGCTAGATTATTACTTAACAGATACTGTACTTCCTTTTTCATGGCTGCATCCATACTGTTGACACGGTATGGATGCTGTCGAATGGGTCCAGGATTACTCAAAACTATGTCATGCTCTATTACTGAGGTGCGAGTAGGGGTGTCATTAAAGAGCATTGGTTACTCTATAATTAACTGAGTAATATCCACACGTTACCCTACAGGCAAGTGGGCAAGATGGGAAGACAGGTCTGCCAATATTTCTGAATTAGCTGGCCTGGCACACTGCTGAGGTGCATAATCTAAGCTTAAGACCATCATCATCTGGAACAGTGTTGAACACGGTGGAAACTGAAGCTACAGCTGAGACAAGTGGAACATTACTCACAGATGGATCTGGAGCTCTGCGGTACAACTTGAGCATATTGATGTGATAAGCACGGGTGCTCCGCCTGCGGTTAGGAGTATAGATAACATTAATCAGTGTCACTCAACTTCTCCACCACAGAGTAAGGACCTGAGAAGAGAGCGGACAATGCAGACCCTGTAACAGGCAGTAAGACCAACACTTAATCTCCTACACAAAAGGAGCGGGCAACAGCACTCCTATGATAGTGCTTCTTCATAGTACTCTGGGAGGTGGCAAGTGCTTTCATTCATTCAACCTTTATTTAATATTCGCGGAGAGATACAATGATGCCGATATTACACACATATAAATAACATAAGAGTAACAAGAAAAAACAATAAAGTTGACACAAACAGTTAAAACAATTGCATGTTAACATCAATCAGTTAAAACAGTTGCATACAGACAGGTAAGACACGGTTATTATTTGCTCTCTAGCTTTCTTAGCTAGAGAGCAAGCCCTATGTATGCGCCCTCTAAACTGGCTCACATATTTCAATATGTTTGTGGATTTAATGAATTTGTCAGGAGACAGGATTTGCTCTTTCAGAAGCTGAAGTGGACCTCGCACTGTGTGACCAAGAACCAGCTCGGAGGGGCTGAATCCCAGTGACTCCTGAACAGCCTCTCGTAGTGCAAGCAAGGCAAAATATACACCCTCATTCCAGGCACTATCCACTTCCAGACAATAATTTCCGACTTGAATGTCTGATGCCAACGTTCTAGTGCCCCTTGTGACTCAGGGTGGAAGGCTGAAGCGACTCTGTGCTCAATTCCTAGAGACCCTATTTGTTTGAACACACGGGATAGGAAAATAGTACATTGGTCCTTCAATAGGGCTATGACCCAAAGACAAACTGACCAACTATCAGCTAACAATAGGCTACTGGTTGTTGCTTACAGCTTACAGCCACCCTGAACACGTCCGATCTCGTCTGATCTCGGAAGTTAAGCAGGGTCGGGCCTGGTTAGTACTTGGATGGGAGACCAGGTGCTGTAAGCTTTTTGTCGTTTGGTAGACTGAAGCAGCATCTAGAATACACACACGCTCCACTGTCATCTATATAGCGGCTACCGGCCGCAAGCTGCTGTTGCTTATGGCCATACCACCCTGAACACGCCCAATCTCGTCCGATCTCGCAAGCTAAGCAGGGTCGCCTGGTTAGTACTTGGATGGGAGACCGCCTGGGAATACCAGCTGCTGTAAGCTTTTTGTAGTTTGGCAGACTGAAGCAGCAAGCAGAATACACATGCGCCACTGTCATCTATATAACGCCTACCGGCCGCTGCCACTGTTGCTTAAGGCAGTACCACCCTGAACACGCTCGATCTCGTCCGATCTCGGAAGCTAAGCAGTGTCGGTTCTGGTTAGTACTTGGATGGTAGACCGCCTGGGAATACCAGGTGCCCTGAGCTTTTTGTCGTTTGGCAGACTGAAGTAGCAAGTAGAATACACACACACACACATGCGCCACTGTCATCTAATGCATACCGGCCCCTAACACTTACACACGTAATGTGATTCAAATGTTTGTTATTGTTTCTCATTATGTATGTATTTTATATGTTGTTATCAGGGCGTCCTTGAAAAAGAGAGCCTGCTCTCAATGGGCTTCACTGCATAAATAAAGGAAAAAGAAAGAAAGAAAGAAGCAGCAAGTAGAATACACAGGCGCCACTGTCATCCTGGAACATAGAGCTGTCACCGTGTGCAGAGATGGTGTTTTTTGTTTTGTTTTATCAGATCAGCAACTTATGGGGAGGGGTATAAAGCAGAATCTTGCCTTTGATTCTTTATTAGCAAGAAGAAGGATATTATTGGAGTGGAAATCAACACTGGCCCCTAAAGCATCTATATGGCTTAAAGACCTCATGATGTATCTAAATTTGGAGAAAATAAAATTCAATCTGATTCTGAGGGGATCACCGGGAAGATTTGATCAGGTATGGGGCCCTATGATTAAACATATAACTAAATTAAAGACGCTACTGGATAAAACAACTACCACCATCGATACGTTGACAAGCTCTAGGTTAACAAATGTTTATTTTTTTTGTATACACACCATATGTACCATGAGGGAGTACCAGGAGGGATAGCAAGGGAATTACTATATGAATTGAATAATTCTTATTTATTATAATATTTTTTTATTTTGAGTTATGTAATTGTCTGTATGTTGCATATTGTATGTTGGACCCGGGGTGGGGTGTGGATGTAAGGGCACAAAAAGAAAAAAAGTACTTTTGACATCCTATGGCTATTGGATACACTCTTAAAACAACTGGGTTAAAAAATAACCCAACCATAACCCCGCTACTGGGTCACTATGGGACAGAACACGCCCTGGGTTGTCTTAACCCATATATGGGTTCGATCATTTTAACCCATGTGCTGGGTTGTATTATTTGACCCAACCTAGTGATTGAAATAACTATATCACTGGGTTAAATGTTAACCATGTGCTGGGTTGTTTATTTGACCCAACCTAGTGATTGAAATAACTATATCACTGGGTTAAATGTTAACCATGTGCTGGGTTGTTTATTTGACCCAACCTAGTGATTGCAATAACTATATCACTGGGTTAAATGTTAACCATGTGCTGGGTTGTTTATTTGACCCAACCTAGTGATTGAAATTAACTATATCACTGGGTTAAATGTAAACCATACACTGGGTTGTGTATTTGACCCAACCTAGTGATTGAAATTAACTATATCACTGGGTTAAATTTAAACCATTCACTGGGTTGTTTATTTGACCCAACCTAGCGATTGAAATTAACTATATCACTGGGTTAAATATGATATAATAATAATAATGTAAAAATAGTCTAATGAATTATTTCCATTAGACTATTTCCATTACTCCTGGTGCTAGCTGGGCTACACAGTTTTTTGAACAGTTTCTTAAAGCCCAAAATGTATAAAAGTTACACACACACATATATAAAATGTACAAAAAGCAACATTTTATTTCAACTATAAAACAGGATTTGTAGCAATCTCTCTTTTTTTTTTTCAATACAACATTTTACAATCTCCCCCCCCACATACATTTTATACATGAATATTGAACCAATGAAAAATTTTAAAGGAACAGTTTTTTTCTATCAATAACCCCACAACGCCTTGAATTCATTGAGATGTTTTTTTGGGACGCATTCCTAAGCAAATCATTTGATGACCAGTAGCAGACACAGAGAGACTCCTTTGGCAAAAACTAAACAAATCTCCATGAATTCAATGGTTCATGGGGTGTGTAATTGATTGAACATTTACATTTTACACACAAAACAACGTGTTTAAATGTGGAGAACTGGAGATAAAACATTTCTCTGCCTAGCAGAAACTATATACAGACACAAACATTATGCAACTGACTTAATTCTGTGTGTGTGTGTGTGTGTGTGTGTGTGTGTGTGTGTGTGTGTGTGTGTGTGTGTGGTATTCAACAGTTGCATAAGAATTGCAAGGTTCTAGTATATGTGAATGCTCCTTTAGACCAGTGGTTCTCAACCATTCCTGGATCAGCATTTTCAGAGCATGTTAATTTAATGATCAATTAATCGATTGAATTGAGCTGGGAACTAACATGTCCTATATCTTGGTATCACAATGAGAAAACATAAATTTAAAGGAACAAACAAAAATATTAGAATTTGGGGGGCCCACGCGCAATATCCTTGCGGCCCAACAGTGGACCCTAGCCCAAAGATTGAGAAAGGCTGATAGAGACCATTTTCCTCAAAGTTACAAATTAAAAATATATATATATTATATTATATATAATGGCACTGTCTGAGACAATGGTGAAGACCTGGGATGTTGTCATGTCATCACCAAGACACAAAATGTGCGGGAAGGGTTGCTTTCTCTCTGCTGCCTGTAGGTACTGCACCATGTTGGTCCCCACCTGTTAATTACACATAACACAAAACACATAACAGTTACTTGCAATATAACCTGCCATTTAAGTTAAGCATGTTGTTTTTATTATCTTTTTTATGGAAGCAAGGAAATGCTAATAAATAAACACAGAAACACCCACCATTATTGAAGTAGAAAAACTAAAGTAAAACTTACTGGTTGGATATTAATGAAGAACTCACAGGACTCCTCTATGGTCGGTCTGTAGACTTTTCCTCCCATCTTGAAGACAGGTGGAGGAAGCAGCGTCGGCAGGATTTTCAAAGCCCTGTCTACGCAACATAAGAAAAATACATATAACATCAACATTTAAATAGTATAGTAAAGATTGATATTTCTGAAGCAATATTGACTTTTCTGCTGTGATGTTGAATGGTAAAACAAGGTGTGAATTGAATAGCCTATTATAATCACAGGAAATGTTGTGACATCTTACCAGAATATTTATTGTCACATCACAGGTTTACAGGTGTAAAACAGTGGGTGAAATTCATTTTTGTGCAAGCTCCATCATTTTGATTGTTTCCAGAAAGACAATGAAAAGGAAGGGGGGAGCAGGAATCTAAGAGACAAGATAGTTCTCAAACTTCATGTATTTATGTACGTATGTGTCCACGGACTCCAATCCATGTTGTGCAAGGGACCCCCATACAAGATGATTGTTAAAATGTTTTTAAAAATCAGATCTACAAGCTCACGAGTCCCATTGAGACGCAATGCAAGCTTGTAGATCTGCTATTTCCAAAGAACCGGTGTGTGTTACATAGTAGGAAATAGCTTACCTGGTGTCATGTCATCAAACACTGAGGGCAGTTTTCCCTCTCGCTGGGCATATGCAAGGATTGGGTCACTTAAAGTAGCCCAGTTCTGAAACAGCTTTCCCACTGCGTCTGGATGAAGCTGTTGGAAGTCTTGTGAAATCTGATACATTTAGAAAAACAATAGAAAAACAATAGAACAGTGTTTAGAGAAATGATATGGGCTTGTAGTACCTGTTAGGAAAATGGTTAGGGGACAGGCAGTGTCAGGTAAATGATTTAAGTCAGTCAATGTTTGGATTGTCAACACCCGTCCTGTGACCTAGGGACAATGACTATACATTTTACAGCAGTCCCTCTGATGTTATATTGCTTAACCACATGAACCCTCGAATTCCTCATCTGGTCGGGTCATAATAGGCAAACATTATTCAAAAATAGGTTAACATTGAGTTTAACAAGATCACAATGTGTCATGCTGTGATGCGTTGTGCACATTTATATTGCCAATTTTCGGCAAAGACATTTGGTGTAGAGGGGGGGGGGGGGGGGAATCCACTTGCCTCTATGTAGAGCTGTTTGATTCATGTAGTCCTCAACCTGGGACACTGGATACCTATTGACCTTCATCCATTCAACCATTTCAATAAGTTTTTCAGGAGGCACATCAGATTCTGTTGAATGATAAGTACAGATTAATTATAGCTGATTTCAAGCATTTGAGGTTCTGGCCTACTTGGAGTGTGTGAAAAGTTGCCAAGCGGTGCCTGAGACTAGTTTTTAGAAGATGATGGACAGAAGAGTCATGGACCGAATATATAATCCCTTGCATTTGTCCAATCTAGCCTGGTGGGGATAATTAACATTGGTTATTAGTATTACCTGGTGTACAAGGGACGGTCTGTTCCTCTGGTTCTTGGTGGTGTGGTCGTTTCAGGCTTCTCATGTGCTTCCTGGTGTTCCTCAAGCGCTCCTCCAGGAAACCTGTAGCAGTTTTTTCCCCCGGCCAGGTGTGTACCAAGCTGCCTGTAAAAGAGACAAATAGATTCAGTTTAAATTGGCCTGGCGTAAACCATGAAGATGGTTACATGGGATTTTAAGGAGCAATCCAAAAATGTGCGTGTGACTGTGCACTAGGAAAAACTTTGAGCACATTTATTTTAGGTGTGTGTGTATGGAGTGTTCTCCTTTATGTGTTTGTTTGTTGATTCACTTACATAGCCACTGCCAACTGTAGTACCATCCAAATTAAGGCAAGGGAATTCATACACCAAAGCCATCGCAAGGGCTTTCTTGGTGTCATTAGATGGCCTGTTGAAATAGACAGTAGAAGTTTGTCAAAGAACAATGAAATGAGACAGTAATCATTGTTACAAATATATGACGATTCAAATCCCTGAATTGAACACTGAATGGTTATGTGGTTATATGGTTACACTTTGGCTACTCAAAAATAGCAGATATACAAGCTCATAGTGTGGCACCGAGTGGATAAAGAACTAGACTAGACTAGGACAACAATAACAATAATAATAATAATTCAAGTCACACTGTCAGTCAGTCACAACAGGAGGGAGTAGAAACTAAACACACACAACCCACGAATGCAAAAACAGCAAGTGAACCTATAGGAGTATGTTTTAGTGCAAACATCTCATCAAATAACTTGACAATGGTGCAAATACATGTTAAATCAACAAATCATTGAATACATTAAAATTCAGTATCATTAGGATTGCATTTTCACTTGGAATTCTTTAGTCAATACTTACAAATGATGGTTGCAGGTTCAGAGTCACAGTTAGGAGATTTCCTGATGTGGATTCCTCCACTGGTGTTACTGAAGTGTCTGCAGAACTTGGAAAACCCTCTGCAGAACTTGGTGTGTTAGAGGCAATGGCAGTCTGTAGAGAATCATAGTGAAGTTAAAGGATGATTCCAAAGACATGTGTCAGACCATGATAATGGCACCTAACAATGATTACTATCAGATTATACATTTTTATCTTTTTAACCAAAAAATGCTACCAACACAATATATCACTTGCACCCCAGCATCCACATTTTGGGGGGATTATTAGCCAGAAATAGATGATCTACAAGCTCACAACACAATGCGTTGTGAGCTTGTAGATCTGCTATTTTTGTAGATTTTGTTGATTAAAAGAAAAGTACAGAGCTAACTCACGTCCAGTATACTATGTCCATTGGGGTTAGGTGGTTAATTACCTAGTCAAAATAGAGACTAAACTGGATATGGCCTTCTGCTTTTAACAACAAAATAATAATTAATAGTTACATCTCAACATTGTCTCAATTAAAATGAACTTACCTTTAAATGTGTCAATCAAGTTCTCAAGCTGCCATGCAGTCAAGGTCTCTGTGACAAACGTGTCCATGGTGACACCCTCACATTACTAGAATGAAATCAGATTAAGTACATTAGAATTTCACAAGACTGTGCGATATCCAAACATGTATGGTAACCTTAGCTGCCAATTTTTGGGGCCATTCTCATATGTTAGAGCTGCAATGCATAACTTGTTTTAATGAATAAAATGTCATTTTAAACAGGCTGTACAGTAGCTGTTAGTAGGGCTGTCACGATTATGAATGTCTGGAGACGATCATTAATTGTCATACAAATAATTGTGATTAATGAATATGTAGTCTATTTTTTTTCTCTCTCTTTCTTATATGCCACTATCATAGCATAAGCTTTAATAATACACAACATTTCATCCTCCATGACACAAACTAGTTATCCTAGCACATCCGAAACGAGACGAGGTAAAGAAAGCAACTCTCGTTCACACTTCTGGCAGTGTTGCCAAATCGGTTTATTATAAGCGACTTTGGCCTTGTTTTTCTGTAAAGTAGCCTGTAAATATTGGGGGTCCTTTACATCAGTGGTTCTCAAACTTTTTCATGTCAAGGACCCCTAAATTGACACTTATTAGCCCGCGGACCCCCATTTGAAAAGATAGGCCAGGGACCCCCATAAGAGAAGGTTTATATGGCTTTCTAGCAGTGATTCTCAACCATTTTAATGTCAAGGACCCCCAGATTGACATGTATTAGGCTACGGACCCCCATTTAATGGCATTTATAGCTCTAGGACCCGAATTTATATTATAAAATCAATATTAATTTAACGGGTCCATTTGGTTCCATTTGTACACTCTCAGAGTTACAGAACCATAAGGGTCCATTTGGTTCCTATCCATCATTTAGCTGGGGACCCCCTGGAACCGCCTCAAGTACTCCTGGGGGTCCCCAGACTCCACTTTGAGAACCAATGCTTTACATAAACATCTTATAGAATCACTGCTCGAAAACAACATTAGACAATAAAGTTTGACTGAGCTGGCTTGGTTGCTTATTTTAGGCTTCTTTTTATAGACCGGGTTGCTTGTTTTTTCGCAATATCTGGCAACGCTGGCTGCTGGTTTGTTTACTACTTTAGGCGCGCAATGCCCAATATAAAGCAATATAAAGCAGACCAGTGATAGAGCTCAATCTCACGAAAGAACAATCTCTCCATAAAGACATTTTAATCATTCACGATGTATTATTATTATTATTGGCCCCCTCCTCGCCATTCATGACCTGGTGTTGTTACAGTAGCATGCTATGCTAAGCTAACCGGTGGTAACACTTTGTGATGGGAAACCTAACTTCGCACTACACCAAAAGCAACCGTGACTTGCCGGGCGGGTGTTACATCGAAGTTGGTTCCCAAAGGAAATCTTTTCGGTTACATACTAAAACAAAGCCATTAAAGTAATTTAACTCACGATATCCGTCTTCCCCCTTCTTATCCGACTCCAGATAAACTCTGCAAAATGGGCAAAAGATAAAAAATATATATTTTGTCAAGAACATCGCTGGTAGTGAATGAATAACGTTTCCAAATGAAGCAAATGTAACATTATGTTGTTGGTGATTTCAGTCACTCACTCCTAAAAAATACACTTGAATAGTTGTTAACTTTAATGATTAATGTGATGAATAAATAACCCTAGTAACCTCAACTTACCTAAATGAATGAACTGCTTTAGACCAACTTCACCGCAACTTCTCTGTGTGTGTGTGTGTGTGTGTGTGTGTGAGAGGGAGGAAGTGCGCGCGCGAGTTGAATGCTGGGAAGTCAGATCTGTATTGCCTCCCAAGTCAAAAGCTAGACTGAAGTGGAGCTTGTACATCTGATAATTTTGCACACGAACCCAAAACTATGTATAGAGAGTAATCACCGGACATAAACATTAAACCAGATCAAATAATTAAAATCTGTTTTTTAACACCCTCCCTCACTAATTGGATGACGCTGAGTCGAATCGTGGGTTACATCAATAGTCTACAATTTTTCAATTAGCAGTTATAGATTTTTGAAAAATAAAGTTAAGCTTTTCTCACATTTTTCAAAAATATATTTTTTTAAATTAAAAAACACTTTTTCAGACTCAGAAAAGGACGTTGAATTGAATGGGATAGGTCTCGATTTTTTTAACTTTTGGGAAAGTGGTTTAAACAAGCGTTAAATTGTCATAAACGTGAGGCTTTTTTCACAAAAATATTTTTTTTATTTTTTTATTTTTTTGACCCTTCCAATCGCTTACTGAGATGATTTTGAGTCGAATGGTAGGTTACATCAATAGTCTAGAATTGTTTAATAAGAAGTTATCGATTTTTGAAATAGTTCAAGGTTTAGCTTTTCTCACATTTTTTTTAAATATATTTTTTTAATATTAAAAAAACACCTTTCCAGACTCAGAAAAGGACGCTGAATCGAATGGGATAGGTCTCGATTTTTGTAAACTTTGGGAAAGTGGTTTTGTCAAACATTGATTTGTACGTGCGGTATCGAGCACCTAATCTGTGATAAATCAATGGAGATATTTTTTAAAAATCTGAAACTTCTCTCCATCCATGTTGAGAGTAAGCCGGATTTATTGGAACCAATCCTGATTTTTTCTGACACTGATAAGTTCAAAAGTTCACCGAAAAGACTGCAAAGGTCGACGCGGCCGAAACAATTGCATTTTTTTAAATATCTCAAATACGATAAGGACTTAGAGTCCAATGTTTGGATATGTTGTTCAACTTGCCAAGACGCACGTGTGGATATCTTGTTTGTCCCTAACCGACATTTTTACCAATTTCTGAATTTGCCTCTCAGTATGGGTGAACGTTCTACGACTCCATGTACCTTATGTCATTGTCAGAAGCAAACGTTAGAAGTGTCGTAGCGGGACAAACAAGACATCCACGCGTGCGTCTCGGCGAGCTGTACAACATATCCGAACGACGGATTCTAAAAACGTATCGTTAAGGAGATATGTTGTGTTATTTGCGAAATAAGTTGAGATTAGTCCCCAGCCATTTGAGGAGAACGGTAAGGCCGTGTGCAAGGAGAGTTATACGAGCACGTTCGGGGTGGCGCGCTGATGCGTATACTGGTGTCCGATTTTGTTTTTACTATTTTTGAACAGTTTTTCGCTATTATCTCAGCCACTAGGGGGCGAAAACACAATCGGACAACGGATTCCGTATCTGCTAATCAGCCCAAACGCGCCAATACAAGTTTCCTCACACACGGACATGTGGTTGCGAAAGCTAGGGTTACGCGCTTTCTCGATTAACTTGGCCACTTGGGGGCGAAAACACGATCGGACAATGGATTATTTATCAGCTCTTCAGCGCGAACGCGCCAATATAAGTTTCCTCTCACACGGACATGTGGTTGCGAAAGCTAGGGTTACGTGCTTTGTTGATTAACTTGGCCACTAGGGGGCGAGAACACAATCGGACAATGGATTATTTATCAGCTCTTCAGCACGAACGCGCCAATATAAATTTCCTCTCACACAGACATGTGGTTCTGAAAATTGGGGTTACGGTCCTTCTAGAATAACTTGGCCACTAGGGGGCGCCGAATCGGACAATGGATTATTTATCAGCTCTTCAGCTCGAACGCGCCAATATAATTTTCCTCACACATGTTATTATTATTATTATTATTATTACCCATATTATTATTACTATTATTATTACTATTATTATTATTATTATTGGAATACAATACACACAGGGTGCCTTAAATATTATAAAATGCATTACAAAAGCGATATCAGCGTTGCATCATTTCGTTTAAAGTACTGAGAATTGGGAAATACTCCAGTAAAGTAAAAATACCTCAAAATTGTACTTAAGTACAGTACTTGAGTAAATGTACTTAGTTACTTTACACCAACGCCCATATAGAACCACAATGTATACATTTAATTATATAAATATAGGTAAAATATAGTGATAAAATATAGGTTACATACCTTGTGTTTTGATGTGAGAAGTGACAAAAAGATGGTTCCAGAATGATGAAAATGAAAATAAAGCAACCTCTGGGTTAGAAATAACCCAGGTAGGTGTTTGAAGACCTAATAACCCCTTTGACCCAGCCCCTGGGTAACCCCTTTGACCCACCAGTGTGTTTACAGAACCCAAATAACCCATAATTATGACCCAGCCAAATCAACCCAGCAATGTGTTTATAGAAATAACCCAGCATTTTTAAGAGTGTACCTTTGTATTTTTATTTAATAAATAAATACAAATGAAAAGAAAATAGCAGATCTACAAGCTTACAACGCATCACGTGGAACGTGTTGTAAGCTTGTAGATCTGCTATTTTCAGCTAAGTTATTTAATGTAGAGCGAAAACAGAATTGACACTAACAGAGCCCTGAGGGACTCAGCTCAACCATATGGGGGTGGCTAATGATATTAAGTTTTGCAGTTACATTTTGGATGATAATATTGTAAGATACAAAATGTATTACTGAAATATAGTATGGAATTAAATGTACTGTATTTCCCAACTGAAATGATAGAAATCTAAATATTGAATTAAACCCATCATAGCAGATCCTTTGACATCACAGTTTTATTTAAAGTTAAATGAATGGATAATTAATGGTTGAAACAAACAGTTCGCATCATTTCAGGAAATGCTATTAAAGTGAACTGACTGAAAAATCATAAATTTGCAACATTCTAAAGTTTTTACCAACTTGTCTGCATGATAGATAGATGTTGGCATCTCTGACTGGATTACTTCTTTTAGTTTAATCTGATAGAAAACAGAATCTATAACTGATAATGCTTTCAGAAATCAAAGATGTATTGTTATAAAAAACACACAGAAAAAAAATATTATAATTTAATATCTGCTTCTATGTCTTTGTGGCACCGCGACCCATGATGGACTTCTTAGTGTTTCTCTCAGGTTGCAAAAGCATTATATAACACTTTGGTCCAAACAGTACCATCAAAAGGCCAAAACTAGATGCTAAAATAGCAAATACCTCCACTACATCTGCATATTTGCCTGGAGAGCTGATATATGCTGGGATGAAGGCTATCCACACTGCACAGAAGATCAACATGCTGAAAGTGATTAACTTGGCTTCATTGAAGTTGTCTGGAAGATTCCTTGCCATGAATGCTAGGACAAAGCTGAGGAGTGCCAGTAAACCAATATAACCTAGTAACATTGCAAAACCAACTGTTGATCCCACTTCACACTCATAGACAATCTTATCAGTGTGGTATTCTGTGTTTTTATGAGGAGTTGGTGAGGCAGACACAAGCCAGGCTGTGCAGATTATTGCCTGGATAGAAGTAAGAACCAGAACTGTTCCTCTCTGCTGCATGGCACCAAACCACTTCATAATGTCTGCACCCCCAGGCTTGGAGGCCCTGAACACAGCCAAGACCACCATAGTCTTTACCAGGATACAGGAGACACACAGCACAAAGCTGATCCCAAATATTGCATGCCTCAGCTGACAAGTCCAGACTCTGGGACGGCCAATGAACAGAAGTGAACACAGGAAACACAGTTTGAGTGACAGCAAAAGTTGGAAGCTGAGTTCTGAGTTGTTGGCACGTACCATGGGTGTGTCTCTATGATAGGTGAAGATTCCCATGACAATGGCACAGGTAAGTGTGCCTAGCAATGAGATGGTTGTCAAGGAGATACCCAGGGCCTCATGGTAGGAGAGGAACTCGATGCTCTTAGGGACACAGTGGTCACGCCGGGGATTGGACCAGAGGTCCTCTGGACAACTGGTGCACTCTATAGAGTCTAAAAAAAAGATGGCATTAATGGGACTGACAAGTAAAGTATCATACCATTGCCTTGCTAAACTAATGGCCTACTGTATGTCATTTTTTAAAAGTTTTTCAGGAAAAATAAATAACTGATCCAAAACAAAACTATATGATATTTCTTAATCATTTCACCCAAAATGTTTATAACAAATTATTATTATATAGAAATAATACTGTCTGTCAGTTAACATAAAGATTTAAATAGGATTAAATCTGACTTAGACCCCCCCCCCCCCCAAAAAAAAAAAATGGCCTAAATCAGTAAATAATTTGGCCTAAGTCACAAAACCATGTGACTTAGGCCAAAAAAAGGCCTATTTTGGCCTAAGTCACACAAGGGAGTTAGGCCATTATACTAAAAGGGGAGGGAACAGCATGATCCTTTTCAATTAGGAGTTGGGCGATTTTACCAGAGGTGGCCAGTGTCATGAGGAGCTGACTGGCAAACATATAATTTTCCTCAAAAAATGACTTAGGCCATTAGTGTAGCAAGGTGACGATACAAACCTATATTGCTACATCCTATATCCTACTATAATACTATTATACTATCCTACTATAAATGTGGAAACGTCTGTCTGTCTGTCTGTCTGAATGGATATGTGATGCCTTTGCTTCCAAGTTGTCACCTCCAACTGTGGAACTATGGCCTCCTTTCTACAAAAGAGAAGTAAAAACAATCAGTGGTTTATTTGTGGTCAGGGTATTTCTGAATGATGTGTGCACTCAAACGGTACTCTGATGCTCCCTGACAATGACGTAATTGTCGGGGCTAATCCCACCAACCAGGGAGAGACTTAAAAAAATATGCCCAGCATCGTTTGTTTGCCAGTTTTTTCATTTGTCTTTTTATTAGTTTGTTTAATCGTGGCAATATGCTCTACACACAGCAGTCATATTGGAACGAACTTGGGCCTATTCCTTACTTCCTTCACAGGTGTTAGCAATTATAGTAATTAGCTTTTCCATTCTGGTCAAACAGAGTCAGGATGCTGATATTGTGCATGTTGGCTCACGGGAAACACTCTGCTGCACCAGTGGGTCTCAAAGAGGGGTCCAGGTACCCTCATGGTTCTTTAAGGGTGATCCATATGCCCCTTACGGAGAATTTTGGCGGTCCTTGAAATTAAAACAAGTTTGAGAACCACTGTGCTACACTAAATGGAACAGCCTTAATTAGTGTAATTGGTAAGACCTGTGAAGGAAGTAATTAATAGGCCCAATCTCTCTGCTTTGAGCCCATTATTGTAACCAGCACCACTGAGAAGCACTTTGTTCATCAATAATGATGAAACTACGAGAGATGATGGCGAAAGAAGGAACTAGCGGAAGTGGCAACGGTTTTGTGTCAACATAAATTGGGATCAATTGCTTTGCAGGTTGCAGTTCCTGTTTAGTGAAAAGGCTCCTGTGTTTCCAACTTTCCATGTATGTGTGCATGGAAAATACTGGATATAGTAGGTGGGCTCTAGATCGGATCTGTGCTCTGAACAGTAAATAGAAACCAGGCTTTCCAACATTACTGTTGATGTAAGGTTAGTGGCAACAACGTGGGTAAAGGGTGGAATTTAGCCTGGGGGGGGGACATTTAGTATAATATCCCATTAAAAAAAAGATAAATAACTGATGGTAATTTCACTGATTCAGTCGCATTCTTTGATTCATAAAACCTAGGGTTAGACACCAAAACCACCTTTCTAGGTTTAGTGGTATTAGAGATATAGCAAATTAAGCTCCCGGCAGCAAACTTGGACGCCATCTTGAATATGACGCCTTTCTGGAAGATACATTTTTCATATATTGACCAGTCTATAACATTTCCACTCTACTGGATGGCGGCCATCTTGGATTTATGGGTCAAAATGATGTTACAATATAAAACTATAGGCCTATAAAATAAATAGGAATCCTCATGGTCGACTTATGAAAAAGTAATAGAATTTCAGACTCTACTATACAATATGGATTCACCTGCTATGTTACGTATGAAATGGCTCAGACCAAATGTAGGCTACTGTGCTCCGAGGTTTTGGGTCACAATGAAGAGTACACCAAACATCCAAATCACATTGATAAACCAGCAGAGTTTGTGTGATTGTTCAGTGCGTGTAAGTATCAAGAGCGGTGAGTTGTAGGGGGGTCGCAAGATTATGTTGGGCGTTGCAGGCCAAAAAGCTTGAGTATGAGAACAACTGGTCACTCTAGTCTGGGACAGTTGCAACGTGCTTCAAGTCTGCTGAATGGCAACGTTGGGTTCAGAGAGTCTGTGTTGTTTGTGTGTTCTTTGCCTCTAACAATGATCTATATGCAATGTAATCTATTTGATGTGAATGGCCGAATATTGTAGTAATCGTTATTAATAGCGTTATAAAATAATATCATGCTTACAAGAACATGGGTGCCAGATGAAAGTGAAAGTTGCAGTTCCTAGTCTCTATGTAGTTTGGGTGTGAATATATGGGTATGGAGTTAACCAACCTGTCTGATTGCTGATCTCTCCCTCAGTACAAGCAATGCAGTCAAAGCAGCAGACAGATTCTCCTTTCCTTTTGGCCTTCCAGGTTCCAGCAGAACAGCTCTCACTGCACACTGACCGAACAGGCTACACAGAGTAAAGTAACCATAGTCAAGTTCAGTCTTCACTAAATTACATTCACATCATGAGCTCAACATTAGCATTTCAGAAAGCGGAAGTGACCTTTTTGGATTCAAAGTTCCAGAAGATTTTGTCTTTGTCAAGGATGAATTCTATATCTCCAGAGGCTGTCTCCTTGAGCACACCTACAGTCTGAACCTTTACACTTCCATCAGGGAGCCACACCCAATTCACAATATCCAAGATTGGTAAAGTATAACCATTCTCATCAAATGATACTTGATCCCCAAATGATGTGGTGAAGTTGACCTTTTCCAGGTAATACGCAAGCTAGAAATGGTGATGAGCAAAATTATGAGTTATGAGTGTGTGTACACACACAAACAAAGAACAAAGAACAAATCTCCTGTACACTATACTTACGTGTGCGCGCGCGCGTGCGTGTGCGTGTGTGTGTGTGTGTGTGTGTGTGTGTGTGTGTGTGTGCGCACGCGCGTGTGCGTGTGTGCGTGCGCGCGTGTGCATGTGTGTGTGTCTTTGTTTTAATCAACAAATATCACAACGCCTTTAATTTGTTTTTAGCATGAATACATGTATTTCTGTGTCCCAGGAAAATCTACCTTGTCATAATAAGT
The DNA here is from genome assembly GCF_963454915.1 of Gymnoscopelus microlampas. Taxonomy (NCBI): domain Eukaryota; kingdom Metazoa; phylum Chordata; class Actinopteri; order Myctophiformes; family Myctophidae; genus Gymnoscopelus; species Gymnoscopelus microlampas. Next base: position 7,810,976 of record NC_139944.1, read on the forward strand.
ACCCCCCCCCAGCTTTTCACAATTTCATATTTACATAATATTCTAAATTTGAGTTCAACTCAAAACATTTACAGAGACTGTGAATTAATACCACACCTGCCATGGTTGTATTGTATGCAAACTGGCACAGCTGTGCCCAATGAAAGGCCCGTTTCCTGGCACACATTGTAACATGTCATGGAGGGCATGGGCCAGAGCATACACAGACTTGTACACATTATACTCTGTCCTTATTGTTGACATATCCATAAAGTCTTTACCAAATGTGGCTCTGTGTGTGTTTAGGTCCTCTTGTCCAGTACAAATCGGGAACACCCACCATGGTGGAATGGGTGCAAATGTACACCTAAAATAATACTCCCAAAACTCCCTCACCTGAAGAAACACAGTAAAGTCTTAAGCATAAATACAATACAATGCGAATTACTTTAAAACACACAGTTTGAAATTGGAGCTTAAATACTAAATGAAACAAAAGACTCACTAAGATATTGTAAGGGATATTGTAAGGATGTATTTTTGACAAGAAGTCCTTGAGACCTGGTATCTCTGCATGGTGGAAGGTCGTACCCAGGAGGCTTGTCATGACAGGCATGTACTCTGGTCTCAGGAGATATTCGAATGTCGCTGAGGTTGAATCGGTTATCCATTGCAGACCTGTTACGTTCTGCCTTATCAGCTGTTGTGTTGAACAACATATATTGGAGTATCATTGCTAATACTTTTCATTGGTTAAATGTATAAACCCACAGACAAACGTTATAACAATTAGGTAGCCTATACCATTGAGATGTGTGAATGGTGGGATTATATGTTTGCTTATTGTGCAGAGAATTAACCTACTTACGAGAAAAATAAGAAAAAGTCAGTGTAAAAAACAAAACAAAACAAAAAAACAATAATACACAATTACAAAATTATGAACCTAGAGAATTATTGAATTGAATTGTAATTTGAAAAATGCTTGCCAATATATTTTACATTCCTTATAAAATGATGAATCCCCAAATTAACAATCATAACTCCAACCTCATCCATGAGTATATACATCCACGGTAGACGTATGATGACAACACGAGCTGTTGATGTCTTTATCACAGTGACAATCCTCTGAATTTCAGCATCGTCAGCATTCTTGGGCACAGCCTCCACGTATGCGAAACAACCCAACCCAGACCGGTCCAGGTAAAAACGGTCAACTATTCGACCAGGATTAGTCACCAATCCAACCCATGTCCATCCGAACTGCTTCATAATCTGGAAAAAAGCATGCTCCTCCTGATTGATTACAGAATGGGGAAGTGTTATTAATCACATAGTGGTACGTCCGTGAATGAATCACCAGATTCCACAAATAAAAGGAAGTGGTCTAATCATTCTCTTTTGTGACAGTGACACTGTCAATAATAGGTCTTTAAAGACCGATCAGCACCAGCAGTAATATACTAGACTACTTGATATCGACACATCTTAAGAAATTCACCGAAAGTCTGGGACTTGGGACTGTTGTAAAGAAGGAGGGGCACCTCGGGTCTAAGGAGTTAAGGTAACTGACCTGCAAAAGGTACAAAACATCTGAAATATGCTCTTTTTTAACAAATGCCCCATGCAAGCAGAGATTATGAGCATGAGAATACAACAATAAATCTTGTGGGATAAATCCACAAGATTTGTGGATGTATCCCCCCCCCCCCCCCTCTAACCCTTTATCCCCTGAAAGAATTCGAATAGACTCATTAAATGAGTGTGGTATAAGCAGCAGAAAGCCGACAATTCAATTTCACATTGTAGCCTATCGTTTGATTGAGTGATGATTAAAAAAAAAGTGACAAAGGAATTAACCATCAGACTTTGCGGATTACAGAGAAATTCAAATGACAGAAATATGATCCTCAAATATGTAACCTCATTATATATTGATCACAGTGATTGGTAGATAAGGTTAAGGTTACAATATTATACATAACATTGTGAATATGGACTCGGGGACATTCGGATTCTTTTCACACCAAGCACGATAATTATAGCTGTAACAATAACAATAATTATGTGGGAATCCACTGAACATTACATTCTGTAAGTGGCACCAAACAGTAGTCCTAACTGCAGACAAGTAAACTGTACTCCTGTAAGAATATTGTTACTTTAAAAGGATATTACTCAAGAGAAAAAAGTACTTAAAATACTCAAAAGAGCACAGGAATACACAAAAGCTAGTTGAGTAAATGAAACAGAGTACATAATACCTACCCAGAACAGAGATTCAAACAGAAGCGGCACACACATACAAGGTTTCCTTGATATGAGGTTTCTTTAGTGACACACAGAGTGAACATTCAGAGAGCTGTAGGGGAGGGGGGAGCCACACACACACACAGGCACTCAAGAGGGGGGAGAGAGAGAGAGAGAGAGAGAGAGAGAGAGGGAGAGAGAGAGAGAGAGAGAGAGAGAGAGAGAGAGAGATTATCTCCATCTCGGTGGTGCTGAAAGACACATGCATGTGGACTGTGCCACCCACTTCAGTAATAATGATTTTTAAAACAACATATTTAGTTATCGTTATAGTTATTGTGCTCGGTGTGAACAGTGCTTACACAGGTGCACTTTGACCATCTGAAACCTTTTTCCAACCTTTTTCACACTCCATGCGAAATCTGCCTGCCCCACCCACATTCTCTGCTTGCAAGCTGCAAGTAAATACACATACTGTACTGTATGATACAGTATGTTCTATGTATTTCAAGCTGTCAAAAACTAAACACTTTTATATTTGTAGGCTAAATAAATAATACAAATAAAGCATAATCAAATTTGTGATGGTAAAAGGGGATTCAAGTATGAAACTTACCATGGGAACGCTGTACAAACATAACACATTAGCGATGGCAGCAGAACTTAACAGATCAGGATTACTCAATATTCCGAGCACTGGAGGGGAGCCAACACAGCTCTCATTCAATTGAAACCGCTCCTCTCTCCCATTGACCAATGACAATGATCCATCGAGTGCAGCTCTCATTTTGTTACAACTATCATGGAGATCATATCCCAGAGTCACATTGGGTAGTAGGCTGGTGTTCTTGTTGATCTCGTTAATGGCAAAGATCATGGTCTGGGCCTCCCTGAACCGCTTAAAGGAAAACCTAACACACCAAAGTCCACTGTAGGCCTAATATTGAATATTTATCTTTGTAGAGATACACAACATATTATCTATTATCTATAAAAACAAGTTCCTCGTTCTCTTGCTTGCTACTGTATTTGTGATACTCACGCTTTGCAATAGGTTTCCTGCTGTGGCTTGGAGGTGTAAGACAAATCACCTAGCTGTGGTACCGGGCTGTGGATTGAAAATGAACCACCCAGAACAAAGTCCCCAGCCTTGTAAAATCTGTTGAGATGAAACTGTGCCTGTAACTCACAAGAAGAGGAAGGTGAGGAAGACAAAGCAGAGAATGGAGAAAACAATATCAAGATCAAGTACGAGTATGAAAGCAGGTGTATGTCTGGAGAAGCCCTCATGACTGCCCTCCTCTTTCTAACCCCCTCCCCCCTGTTCTAAATCCTCTGTCCAGTTGCTAAGTTTTATACACAGTGCTGTGCCATCCCCTGTGCCAACGCATCCGTGCTGTGCCATCCCTAGCTGTGCCAACGTATGCCCCTACGTAATCTTTCACAACACCCATCTGGGCCGAGGCAGAAGTATGGGCAGGACTTACCACGTAACAATCCTTTCATCAAAATAGTGTGTGTGTGTGTGTGCGTGCGTGTGTGCGTGCACGTGCGTGTGTCTGTGCGCGCGTGTGTACGTGTAACGTGTGTGCTGTAATGTGCACTATTTTACCAACTAGTCACCCACTGATTTTAGATAATAATTTATATTAAAGAATAATAGTAACACTCACGTGTGGCCATAATGTTTGTTTGATGTTCTGACTGTTAGTGTTTTCCCATGATGCTTTTAGGGCAGAGTGGAATTGCCTGCATGTTTTGATCTGTGGGTGCATGCAAACACACTCTAGCCCCAGAATTCACTCTGTTGCCCACTAGTTGGTACTATTGAACTGGACCATTAATGAGGTTCAGGCCCCTGTCATGTGGTGGTGAGTGAGATCACAGGCAGGCCCAAATTTGGCCCCTCATCCCACTCCAGCACATGATCCATGTCTTAACACCCTATACCCTCTTTTCAAGTACAGTAGGTCAAAGTTCAAGTTTTTGATCATTATCAATAACAGAAAGTGCTACCCAATATTATACAAATATGATTGAATTATTCTAATATAATGTTGCATAATACATATAGATCTGCTAAATGTGATATGTACAATATACTTATTAATATTACAAATTACAATTACTGTGTCCGGTAGTCAGTGGTGTAAAGTACATTTACTCAAGGACTGTACTTAAGTACAATTTTGAGGTACTTGTGAGGTACACAACACGTCGCATCGCGACGCGTTGTGAGCTTGTAGATCTGCTATTTTCAAACATTTTAGTACTTTTACTTTTGGTACTATAAGTATATTTTGATACCAATACTTTTGTACTTTTACTCAGGTAAATGTTTAATTCCGCTTGTAACAGAGTACTTCTATATTGCAGTATTGATACTTTTACTTAAGTAAAACATTTGAGTACTTTTTCCACCACTGCCGGTAGTATAACACAGCGTTTAAAAACACAGGTTGTGGCTGTTATCATGTGTTTGTTTTTTACAGTTTAAAACTATAATATGTTACATGACCCCCAAGTACTGTTTGCACCATCTCCATAAAATAAACTGTCAAGGTATTTTTTTTAAAACCTTTAAAAATGTGTTACATTATACATTATACATTATTATATCGATACATAGGATTGTAAAGCTGTTAGTTCAATTGATCCAAGATGGAACACAATTGATTGATCACTAAAATAAACCACTTAACACGTGTTATGTGGTCAGATGGGTGTGAACACTTATACAATATTTTCAAGTGAGCTCTGATCTAGAAAAGGTTGAGGGCCTAGACCTGCATGACCCCCCAAATGCTGTTTGCACCACCTGGATGATAGGGCATGTTCAACGCACGCAAGCACGCACGCACGCACGCACGCACGCACGCACGCACGCACGCACGCACGCACGCACTTGTGTGTGTGTGTGTGTGTGTGTGCTTGCCGGTTGTCCATCACATCCGATGATGACCATCTTCTATCTTCTTCTATTTGTGAGTCCTTTGGTGGTGGAATAGTCTGATACTGGATCCACAGTTGCAGACTGAGCAAACCGCAAAGTTACCCCCATCTGTGTTGGGGGGGGGGTAGTTTTGCGAGCTATGGCTCTTTGCAGGCTTTGCTACACAGTGTTGTGTGCACTGGTTTTCCATAATGCTTCATGCACTGTGAGGAGTGACACAGACCGGCAGGAAGCAAATATCTCCAATGAAGAGGGGCTGATCTTACATCTCTTCAGTGTGGTTTCAATTGCTTCTTCTGCCCACCAGCTGGTCAGTGTAGCTGGCCGTCATAGAGAACTTTGCGTGGATGTCTGTGACAGACCATGCTAATAACCCATGCAGGCCCAAGCCACCTGAGTTGATGGTGGTTCAGGTTAGACTCCACATTGCAACTGCCTGCCGGTTCCAGCACCCTGTCCTCCCAAGTGATGCTGATGGTCTTCCAGGGGCATCTCACATGGAAGGCCTCCAGGCTTCTGAGATGACGGCTGTAGATGGGCCGTGCCACACACCATATAAATGGTAAATGGTAAATATGTACGAAGAGTGGCCAGTTGTTGCCCTTCTGCTGCGAAGGTGGGAGGCCAGCACACATTTGACAGATTACTGCGTTTTGGGTGCTGATGGTCAGTCCCATGCTACATGTACGTACGTACGTACGTACGCAGTCTATGTACATACGTACGTTCATACATACAAACATACTGTACATATATTCAAACATACTGAACATACATACATACATATACACCCAGACACGCACGCACTCACACACGCAGGCGCGCACGGACGCATGCAGGCACGCACACTCGCACATACTGTATGCAGGGTGCAGTACGTTAGTCCGACAGCGCATTCCTCCGACAGCGCAGCGCTACACCAGACTATGCCCAGGTGGTTACAAATGAATGAGCTGTGCAAAGCCAGGTGTGTTTTTCCAAGTGATGACATCTGGCCCAGGGGTGATGAAATACTGGTTCAACAGGTGCAATGTTGGAAGATAATTAATTTTCATCTCCAATGAGACAATTGAGTCTAACGGTAACCCTTCAAAACATCAATTAAAGGACACAGGGGGTGGCATATTTACAACTACTCTAAGTCTACTATAGTACAGTAATACAGACAGCTATGGACAACATCCAAAATGGTTGTCAATACAAAATACCCAAAATGTAGATATATAAAAAATAAACTGTACAGTATTGTAAGACTGGTGGGCTTGAGATCGTTCTTGTATTTGTGACACAGGAAACCAGACACATGAGGAAATGGAGAGGGGGCGAAACCACAATTACCCCTCTCTACCATGCTGATGTGACACATACACATTGATTAACACATAACACATGAACCTCATGACAGCTTCAACCCTATAAACACATTGCATTTAAAATACTAAATAAATGAATAGAACATTATGCATAACAGACAAAGCACGCCAAGGCAGACCTTCCCTCCACCACCAACAGTCCCGGACACTACACAGTCCCCACCTGAGATGTTCTACTGACCCCAGTAACCCACTCACCCAACACAAAGTCCACCTGAGATGTTCTACTGACCCCACTAACCCACTCCCCCTACGGATTAAGTTGAACAGCTCTCTTGTTTCTCTTGGTCCCGGAGGCTCAGACGCCTCAGTGTTAGGGTGGCATATGGTGTGGAGGTGCTCTGTCTCCTCCCGGTTCTCTTCCTCTCAAATGGGTCAAGCGGCCACACCCGTGCTTTGTCAGCATGAACATTCTGCGTGTCACAGCCAAAAAGGTTCTGAATAGGTCAATAGGTCAATTAAACTAATGCAGTCTCTATGCACTCGTCTCTAGGTTATAAAGAGCAATCTCCTGCAGTGAATTCAGATATATTTAACAGGTCAACACATGTTGTGAAACATGCTTTTGCAAGCGTGATTACCTGTACGCAACGGTGTGGATCCCACTTCCTCCTTCCTCCTCGTGCCGGCCTGCGCACGGCCGCTCACGTATTGGTTCTTATCAGTGTGACGTTGTATTATAAGGGGTCTACGAAGAACGACTAAATTGTGGTAAAATAAAATAAAACAAAATAAAATAGAAGCGTCATCAACACGTCCTCTTGCTCAATGTAAATCCACCGGACAATCACTGAATCCATTCACACATTGAGCTGTTTTGGGCTCAATCGGACATTACCCCGACTTAACTCAAGGGAGCTGGCAGCGTGAAGTCTGTTTCATGTCAGGTCCTACTGAGTCAGACATTTGCATTCATACATATTCTGATTAAAGTCTGGAAAACGTCCATAGTATGGGTGAAAGTGGCTTATGGGTGTGATGTTGGGTTGCGATCTTGAATTTTTTATGTGTATTTCTTTGAAATGTAGAATGAAAAAGTAACCTTGCGAACCAGGCTCTGTATCAGTATAGAGTGACAAAGGACACGTGGTATATTTCTTTATGCAGTAATGTGTGTATTCATTTATTTGATATTTTTCATGTGGTTATTACTTTTCTTTCATATGGTTAGTGTATGTCTAATACTCTACAGAGTACATGCAGTACATGGGATGGACTGGAGACTGTAATGCGATCCGGATGGGTGCCGAGTGCAGGATAATGATTTACACGTATGTAATGCATGCATTCAGCCACATAGCAAGTTAATGATAATATCATTAACTGTGGAACGTACTGTACATCATTTGTCAAGAAGTGTCTGTTGGTACATAAATCAAGACCTTGAAAACATTACATCAGAACCTAAGAAAACATTATAAATATTGGGGACTATGCGCCCCACCTCGGTTTCGTCCGAACCGTGTGTTTTGGTTATGTTCATCCATTTTTTTTAGCCTGGCTTGGATATTCTCTCTCTCTTCTTGCAATGCTTTACAAATTATGAAGCATTAAAAGTAGCTCCACTACTACAAAACAATGGTGTCACGTACAGGATGTGGTTTACAGCGACTAACTCAAACTAACTTGTGAGTTGTTTGCTTTAACCAGTAACGCAGATTTGGTACTCCACTAGTGATGTGTAATGTTCTCACCTTTTAGCAGTGGCTTTGAACTAATTAATGTAAGCTTCTGACAAAACCAGATAACTCCATTGGATCCTCAAACTTTCTGCTAAACCAGCTAACTCCACCAAAGGGGGTGGAGCTAGCTGGTTTTGCTGACTCCAGGCTCCACCCCCTTTTGACAACAACCTCATTGTGAGCTTCGAGGTCCATTCAGCTGTTCTTATCAATGATGGAAAAAAACCCTCCTAACTCCACCTTTTGTTTTGTTTTTGTCATTTCCTGAAAAATGAACATTTTGGAGTTAGCTGGTTTCTGCCGGACAGCAGAGATATACTGTTGGGCAGACACCTTATATCCGTATTTTAACTTATTTTCTGAAAAAGTAATAAACTGAGTGAACATCCTCTGTGGGATGAAAAAAGGTCAAATGTATACAATAATGTCAGCAAATAACAGTTTAGTGAATTAAGAACATAAATGTACTGTACCCACAAAGTACATGCCCTTTTAAATTGTTATGTTGGTGGGTATATGTAATTTCACTTATTAACATTAATGAATAAATGGACAGTAGGGCAGTAGGGCGGGTAGAGTTGGGAACGGTGGGCGTCAGATTCTAATACAGCTCAAATACCCAATCTCAGCACCGGCCTCAGTGACTTGCCATAAAGTATAGTATTGGACCGCAACGGAGGGGCGCAGTCTCAAACAAACTTGAGCCACAAGAAGCACCACTGAGCACGCTAAAGCGGGCAAGTTGCCGTGCTGAATGTTGCGAAGTTTGCTTGAGCCTACTCAGCCCCGTCCGAGTTATGTACTGATAGGCACAGAATCGTAAATTATCGCCCCCCTAGACAATGTCCTCCTGCCCCCCACCCCACTGAGAACGGTCAGTAAAACGCTGCTCTAAGACGGAACAAACAGATGTAGCCAGAGTCTACACGTCCTCAGACCTGACGTGAGATTTGAGCGGGCCGTACGCTGAAGTCAAAGTCACGATAGATTGATAAATGTCGAAAATTGCGGTGATCTCGCTGGACGCCCATTATTTGGTCTACACCACTTTGATAAAGGAGGGTCTCTCTCTCTCTCTCTCCCTCCCATAACATTGAGTGCCTGTGTGTGTGTGGCTCCCCCCTCCCCTACAGCTCTCTGAATGTTCTGTGTTCTGTGTGTCACTAAAGAAACCTCATACCAAGGAAACCTTGTATGTGTGTGTCGCTTCTGATTGAATCGCTGCTCTGGGTAGGTATTATGTACTCTGTTTCAATTACTCAACTAACTTTTGTGTATTTCTATACTCTTTTGAGTATAGAAAGTACTTTTTGCTCTTACTTACTTCTTATTTTAAAGTAACAATATATTTTTACTGGAGTACAGTTTACTTGTCTGCAGTTAGGACTGCAGACTCACTCCCAATCTTCCGCCATAATCTGAGGACTCACCTCTTCAGACTCCAGTCCATACAGTAGCACTTGCCGTAGCACTTGCCCTAGCCTTGATGACCTTGGAAGCTTATGCAAAGGCTAAAATGCAATTTAGATAGCATGTAGACTAGCCAGGTTCACTTGTTGACCTGGCATCCTATAGTGTGTATAGTTTCTATATCTATTTCCTAGATTACAATTTCTATGCATTTGATGTATTACCTCGTATTTACCTGCTTACTGTAAGTCGCTCTGGAATAAAAGCATCTGCTAAACACCTAAATTGTAAATTGTTGTGGCTGTGACCGTGACCGACCACATCAAACATGAGGTGAACGCGGGCAAATACTGCGGCATGGTCATGCTAGACCTCAAAAAGGCATTTGACACTGTAAACCACTCTATACTGATTGATAAGCTGAAAGCAATCGGTTTTGATAGCACATCAGTGAACTGGATGCAATCCTATCTGGAGAGGAGAGAACAGGTGGTGGAGGTGAACGGAACCCTGTTCTCCCCCCTCCCAGTGAGCTGTGGCGTTCCGCAAGAAAGCATACGAGCTAGGCCTTTACTGTCCCTAATATATGTGAACGACATGACATCAGCTTGTAACTGCAATTTGTACTGTTCGCGGATGACTCGGCTCTCCTGGTCTTGGGCAAGGATACATTGCAGGTTCAAAAAGCCCTTAGCTCGGAACTCTGTAAAATCTGCACCTGGCTCGCTAATAACAAACTATCATTACACCTGGGTAAAACTGAATCCATTCTCTTTGGGTCCGAAATAAACCTCTGCAATGCCGGTGGCTTCAGTCAAAGTGGGTGACAATGTTATAACAAGAAAAGAGGATATTACCTACCTGGGTTGTATTTTAGAGAAAAATCTTTCCAGTGAAAAAATGGCAACTAAAGTAATCAAAAAAGTCAACCAAAGAACAAGATTTTTGCACAGGATCTCCTCACTGGTCAGAATACATTGAGGACTCTAGCAGGAGCACTCATCCAATGTCACTTCGACTGCTAGTGACAAGCTAGTGAGATGTATCTGAAAAATGATAATAAGTGATTGTGGGTGCGTGAGTGTTTAATTAGGAATGAGTTAAATTATTATTATTTTCTTTGTGTGTGTGTGTGTGTGTGTGTGTGTGTGTGTGTGTGTGTGTGTGTGTGTGTGTGTGTGTGTGTGTGTGTGTGTGTGTGTGTGTCACAAAAGGCAGGAGGATAAGCAAAAGTATAAAGATACAGTATTTAGTACAATGTACAATACATTTAAAAATAATAATAAAGATAAAAAAACATTACAATTAAACGTGACTGGGGAAACTGAAACAAAAGATATGGGAAGGATGTATCCTGCTTGACAGACTAAGGTTCAAGTTAAGTCCAGCTGTTATTCAGCCATATGTTCAGGGAGGACTTAAAGGTGATAGGGGAGCTGATAGTCCTTATGCAGGTGCTGTAAGCTTTTTTTCATTCGGCAGACTGAATGAGCAATGGCCATGACAAAATACTACATCATCATACTGTAGGTACAGCAGCAGCACTAACATATTGGCTGCTGCTGAGAAATGTCACTTCTAACTTTTAGTAGGCCTAGTCGAGCCTAAGTACAATAAACACACTCAGGCCACTGTCATATAACACATACCGGCCGCTGTCACTGTTGCTTATGGCCATACCCTGAACACGCCCGATGACCGATCTTGTCCGATTTCGGAAGCTATTAAGCAGATAAGAGTCGGACCTGGTTAGTAGTAGGCCTACTTGGATGGGAGACCGCCTGGGAATACCAGGCACTGTAAGCTTTTTTTCATTTGGCAGACTGAATGAGCAATGTGGTCATGCAGCAGCACTCACTTTTCTTCTCTGCATCCCTCTCCTCCCTTTTTTCTCTCTCTAGTTCGATCGATGGTGGATCTTCCTTATGTCTCCCTCGTGCTCTTGGATGGATCTTGGACCTTAAGCTCGCTCCTTATCAAATCTCTCACTCATCTCCTGCTCCTCCATGTGTCTCCGCTCCTCCATGTCCCTCTGAATGTTTCTCTCCATCTCTCTGACCAAGGCCTCTGCCACCTGGTAGGTCTGAGTGCTGTAGAAGATCTCTGTGTTTTGTGCCACCACGCTCTCTATCTTATCCTGCAGCTGTGAAACCTGACCAGCATTGCTGCTGTCCGTGTACTGTTGAGTATGTGGCATCTGTTCCCACATTTCTCTACAAGCTGCTGATGTTCCTGACTGCCTGCTTGGAGAAAATCCTCAACACTCTGCCTTTTCATACTGTCAACGTGGATAATGATGACAATGCTGTGTTCCCAGCAGCTCTCTCCAAATACGTCCTGCATCTTCTCCATCATCCCTCTCGCCTCTCCTTCAGAGAGCTCTGCTGGTATGACCAGGAGGAAGGCATGGGGACCCGGGGCGGACAGGCGTACACACAGCCCTGCATCTTGCCTTGTGTCCTCCAGTGAGCGTCCAGAGAAGTCTGGAGCGTCCACCAGCACCAACCGTCTCCCACGGACGTCACCCTCTCTCCTCCTACTCCTCTGGCTCAGTTCAGAGGAGCTGGCCTCAGCACCAAACACCTCCCTGCCCAGGATGGTGTTTCCTACTGTGTTCCTCACAGCTACAGTCCTCCCGAGTAGCACCAGTCTCAGCTCAGATGCAGTGGGAGACACTGGTGAGTCTAAAATTCTGTCTGCTGCCACTGAAAGACAACACCATGGATAAAGTTATGAAACTACACCATATACAGTGCAAACTCGGTTACTAAACGATATGCTTATACATTATCTTATCACAGACAATTCAGGTGCCTTTGTTGCTTTTATCGTACAAAATGAATCCATCAAGTAAATAGTAAAGAAGCGGAAGCGGTTGGTGACCCAATGTGTTTCAGAGGAGACACATGGTAGTCTACACACCACCAGACTAACAGTGGGGGACTTGGCAGCAACAGGGAACACAATGCACATGAAGAATTGGCAATGACTAAATTGGAAGAGAAAATGGGAACAAATAGAAAGAGAATAGGACTGTTGACATATTCCACTGTCTCTTCCATTCCACTGACTCCATACATCAAGGTTATATAATTGTTGACTTTATTGACTATAAAGAAAAAGAAAAATGTTTTAACCTTGTGCACTTATAGGGCGGCTTCACATTGGGTGCGTTTGAAGCGAAGCGTTCCCCTCCGTTTCCGAGTGCGCTTGGTTGGCCAGCATTCACACTGGCCAAGACTCTAACCATTTCATTTAACAGTAATGGTAAATAGGTGCCTCACGGTGCATTTTAACAGCGGTCGATTCTCGGGCGATGCCGGGCGACGTCGCCCAAAATATAAAGAAAGTCTATGAGAGCCGGCAACTACTGGCGATCGGGCGAAGTGGGCGGGGGGGGCGATGAAAGATGGATTTTCTTTATCTTTTTGGACGACGTCGCCCAGTATCGCCCGCTGTTAAAACGCACCGTCATGGGGGCGCTGTGGACTATGACGCTTTGGGAGAGCGAATGTCATTCACAGAAGAAAAGTCATTCTAGAGTGAATAATAAAGTTTGACTGTGTTCCTGGCGTTGTCTTGAGTTATAATAACAATAGATCAACAATACACAACCAAAGCAGTGTGTGCACTGGTCTTTGAAACCTCGAAATGCACTGTCGTCTGTTAATATGATATTGGCGTCACGGACGCATCGTGACTACTAATTGAAGCCGAGGCCGAATTGGGCCAAATCGCTTACAGACTCCAAATTTCGCACACAGATAGCTCAGATCTTTGCCTACGATCTTAGCTAGGCCTCGACCCGACCCGATATGCGGTTTTCCGGAACCAACGCGAAAGGTTCGGAATCTCCATATGCGGAGTCCTGACTACTAATTGAAGCCAATGGACGCCGAATCCAAATTGGCCCGAATCGCATGGATGAGCCCTGAAAGCACATGGTTGGTGCTACAGACTCCAAATTTCGCACACAGATAGCTCAGACCTTTGCCTACGATCTTAGCTAGGCCTCGACCCGACCCGATACACAGTTTTTCGGATCCGGCACGAAAGGTTTGGAATCTCCGTATGCGGAGATGACTGACATCGGGCTGTTCCGGAGCAAGCGCTGACTCATTGTGACATCACTTCATAAAAGGCATCACATACACTAGATGAGTCAACAAAAAATCTCTGAGTGTGGCATAAACTATAGTCTTTCTTCCTCTCACTCCGAGGTGACAGATGAAAGTATATAAGCCGGCTTCTAAGCTAAGTCCAGCACTCTTGACAGACCTCTGCATATAGTCTATAAGCAGCTCTCAAAAAAATGAGTACTCCAGAAAAGCTACCAAAGCTAAACCCCGGTGAAGGAGAAATAATTCGTAACAACTTGGTACTTCTAAATTATCAGTGCAAGTTCATGGAAAGCCGGAAGGAATTGCAGGAGCAGGCCTTCAAGACATCGACTCAAGTCCTTCTTTATATACAAAAACTGGAGCAGGAAAAAAGAAAAATGAACCAAAGAATTACAAAACTCGATTGGGATGCGAAATGGAAAGCTAATAAGGCTGTTGCTGGGGATCAGATGGGACAGTCAACATCTGCTGGCCAGACAGGAGGAGCAGACGGAGGAGGAGACAGTGTTCCTGGGGAGCAGATGGAACAGTCAACATCTGGTGGGAAGACAGGAGGAGCAGACAGAGGAGGAGACAGTTTTTTTGATGAGATCGGTGATGAAGAATTAATTAACTGTGCTGCTTTTACTGAAGAAAACAACTATTTATCAACTTACTAATGTCGACAACACACTTAAAGGAAATATATTTCAGCTTACTGACCATTCTGACTGTCTGATTCAGTCTTCAGATCACAGATCTGTTTTGCTGCAATGACAGGTTGAAGATATACTTGTTAATATTATATTATATTTTATTCATTATTTAATTAACCACTCACAATGGGCCCTGGGCTGAGAGCTCAACTTACTAAATAAATAAATCCAGAAGTGCCACAATATTAATTAGTAGATCTAACTGTAGGATGGGGAATGACTGATTTTAGCAGTCATACCTGGCCTGAGTCAAACTAATTGGACTCAGAACTATAGATGTAACTAAGGATAAAAACAAGAGAGATGATTTTTTTTAAATAATCCAATTCTCACCAAGCTGATTGTTTTCAAAGATGACATCATCCCATTCCCTTATCCTCATCTTCAGCTCTTTATCTTTCTGATTCGGTTGGTTGTCTTTTTCTGTCACTTTCCTCCAGTTGGCTGTCTTTGTCTGTCAGTAGTTTGTTACTTTCCTCCAGTTTGCTGTCTTTGTCTGTAAGTAGTTTGTTACTTTCATAAAATGTTGTATCTTTTTCTGACAGCAGCTGTTTTTTACAGTCATTCAGTTGTTTGTCTTTTTCTGCTAGTAGTTTACTACTTTTCTTCAGTTGTTCAGTGTGTGTGTGTGTGTGTGCGTGTGCGTGTGCGTGTGCGTGTGCGTGTGCGTGTGCGCGTGCGCGTGTGTGCGTGTGTGCGTGTGTGCGTGTGTGTGTGTGCGAGTGCGTGCGTGTGTGTGTGTGTGTGTGTGTGTGTGTGAGATCATACTTTTAACTGTTTCATTAATAAATGTACATTATAATAAAGTTTAATGTATAGTTTTCATTAACTCTGTTTGTTATCCTACTTACCAAACACATGAGCTGATTTATTTCTTCAATTCTTCTGCTCTGCTGTCTCATTGATGAGATAAGCTTCAGCTTTAGCTTCAGCTTATAGCTACAAAAAATAGTTCAACTGTGTTTTAATAACAACTCATGTTGTACTGACATAATACATTTAACATTAAATCAACTTCAGTCTTGAATACATGTGCATGAAGAACAGGCATGCAAGAATCTGAACACATCAGATAAAAACAGACTTTGTATACCTATTGTAAATATTATTATGTTACAGTATTATATACAATATTATAATTATTATAATTATTATTATTATCATCATTATTATTGTCATTATTATGTTGATATAAGCTGAATCACTGATTTGTGTCTATTATGATGTCACTCTCCTCCCATGGGCCCTGGGCTGAGAGTTCAAGATAACTCAACTTACTAAATAAATAAATCCAGAAGTGCCACAATATTAATTAGTAGATCTAATTGTAGGATGGGGAATGACTGATTTTAGCAGTCATACCTGGCCTGAGTCAAACTAATTGGACTCAGAACTATAGGTGTAACTAAGGATAAATCAGTCATCTCCACAAACATTCAGAGAGAGCCACTGTCCAGACAGAAGTTACCATCTGCTCTCCCCTGTAACATATGTTTTGGTTCCTTCTGGCTTTGTACAGTAAACACCAAAGGCATAGCCAGCAACATGTATCTTCACAAATACAAACTATTCGAAGGGGTCCTTGGGGCCAAAAAGCCCCGCACACTGGGTGTGATTTTTTTTTCTCGCATAGACTTTAATTTTCTGTTCGATAACAACCGACTTCATAGAAGGCTGTGATATCCGATCATGCCCGTCACCTTTGAACTCTCTCTTGCAGGACAATTTAACCGATCCAGATCCCACTGGCCTTTTGATTTACTCCTACTCTCAGACGATGACTTTGTCAACTTTGTATCAGGTCAGATACATTTCTTCATAACACTAATGTCACACCAGGTGTTTCAGTCTTATTATATCATACCCTGTTTTCTGAAGCAATGCATGAAATGCATACTGCTCTTATTATAAGGCTAGATAATGAATTCTACCCTTCATCAAGCTTCTATAGCTTTGATACAGAATTATTGGTCCGCTAATACTATTGGGTGCATACTGCAGTCTTTGATACTCACCCAACGCTAGTTCACGTTCACATTCATGAAAAGAGAAAACACATGGTTGGAATGGTTAGAAAACGGACACTTCACAAACAGACAGATTACTAATTATTAGCAAATTGTTAAGGAACCTGAAATATGGAATGCAATAACAGAATGGGTTAAATTAATCTCAATGATTATACAAAATAATAACTTGCTTCATTAATCATAATGATTCAGCATTCTAATTACAACATTCTAATTTCATTTGTGTGACTAAACGTCAGCGTAGAGATACAATTCTACACAAGTATATATTAAGAGTGAAACACCTGCTATGACAGATTGGTTTAAAGTAAAATAATCAGTTTCATGGTAAAAGAAAAAGGAAAAAAAGAAAAGTAAGTTCAGGCCATGAAGTCTGATGTCAAGATTATTTACTTTGTACCTTCGTAGAGACGTTTGTCCCACCAGGTCCACGCGGTGCTTTGGCCGCGGCCTGTCAGTCCACTTAATGCCCGCCGAGGGGTGCTTGCTTAAGAGTGGGTCCACGGGACCGCCTGGAGAGCCGGGTGTCCCCCGGAGGCGGGGGTCCCCCGGACCGGAGCCAGTACCCAGCCTCGGGGCTCCCTAGGCCGGGTCGAGGCCTCGCCGGGGGTCCCCGGGGGTCCCCGGTCCGAGTCTGACGGCTGTTTTTCTGGCTGTCGGAACTCCGAGGCGTCGGAGTAGCGAGGTGCAGCCCAGGGGAGTGTCTGCTGTGTCCGGGTGCAGTACGTTAGTCCGACAGCGCATTCCTCCGACAGCGCAGCGCTCCGACGTTCGGATTAACGCATGCCTCCCGCTGTGTCCCCCATAAAGAGGAGAGTGTGGCCTGGAACGGAAATTGTGGGGGGCACCTGCTTTGTTAAAGTGAGCTGAAGTTTACTCAGGAGGTGAAATCTCTGCCATATTCCACAAAGTTTGAAACTCTGAAGGGAACGGAGCACTTCAGAGTTATTCATGACAAGCAAGGCAAAGTCTGCAGACTCTGTATTCAGCCTGGACACACCATAAGAGACTGTCCAGAATTCACCTGCTTTAAATGTGGAGAGCAAGGATATTATGCCCGAGAATGTGTTGGAGATGAGAGAGATGAGAAGTTGACTGTCAAAATAAGTGAGTCTGAGAAACAGCTATGTGATGATGATATATTGATTGATGGGGTTAAAATGGCCATAAATAGTATTCAGCCTAACAAGAACACAGGCTCAGATGGGTATTGATGTGAAAGTAATAGGGCAGAACCTGAATGTGAAGTACAACAGTATTGAATGTGAAGATCTGGATTTTAAACTGCGACATAACAGGATCTACAACAATGTTGTTTAGCATCAGATTGATAAAGGTGTAAAAAGAGAATGTGATGTTTGCTCTTTAGATCTAGAAAGTTTAATGCATATGTTTGTGGAATGTAAAGAGCTGAAAGTGTTTCAAACGAGACTTGTGGAAAAAGTGAATTAGTAGATCCACACGATTGGAAAATGTTGTTGCTATTTGGAATGTGTAAAAGAGCAAAGTTGACAATAAATCTGCAAAATTATGCTATGAGTCATGCCAGGTTAGCAGTTTGGTTAAGAAGGAACATGGCTCATTTTGAGGGGAAAAACGTGAAGGTTTGGGCATATGTTGAAACAATTATGAAGAGCAGTATTTTTTTTAAATACATTGAAATTGGAAAATTATAGACCATTAAGTCTGTTGAACACAGATTATAAAATCATTGCAAAAGTATTGGCACAGAGGATAAAGAAAGTATTAATTAGGAGACATCATTGCACCCACACAGGCTTATACCAGGAAGAGATATAACTGACACAATATGTACAATCAGGGATGTGGGGATCACCATATGAAAAATGATAAAAGAGGAGGAATCGTTTTGAGCTTAGATTTCAATAAAGCATTTGATAGGGTAGATCACCATTTGCTGTTTAAAACAATGGAGAGGTTTGGTTTTGGGGAAAGGATGAAAGCTGTGTGAAATGCAATGGGGTGCTGACTAATACCTTTCCACTTGAAAGATCAGTGAGGCAAAGCTGCCCCCTATTGGCCATTCTGTATAGTATCTCTGTGGAGCCTCTGGCTGCACTAATTAAAGGGGACATTAGGATCAGACTGTCACGGTTAGAGATAACAGTGTTAAAATAATTATGGAATGCTTAAATATGTATGGGAAGGCTGCAGATGCTAAAATAAATGTGGATACATCTGAAATCATGTATATTGGAAACATGGATGAGAGAGCATGTGAAATTCCATTTAAGGTTGCTGAAGGTTCTGTATAAATTCTGGGTGTAAATATTGGTACAAATGATAAAAGTGCAAGAGATATGACATGACATGTTAAATAAATTAAAGCAAACTCAGATTTTTTGGGAAACAGATGGCTTAGATTAAAAGGGAAAGTGATTGTGGTCAATGCATTATTAATGTCAAGGTTGGTGTGTTGGTTGATGTTTTAGGACAATTAGACTTAAATAAATAAATAGGATAGTGTCAGATTTTCTATGGGGGGAAGGGTGTCAGGATAGCTCATCAAACCCTGATAGCTAAATATAGTGAAGGAGGTCTACATTTGGTGGATTTAAAAGTAAAAATTCATGCAATTAGATTAAAAGTAATCCTTAGGTATTTATATGCCTGTGTAGATAATGGGTGGAAATATGTTTTCAGAGATTCTATGAATACAATTGGAAGATGTGGGGAACATAGTCTTTTGATGGAATTTAAGAAAAGTATGTATGAAGATGTGCCTTACTTCTATAAAGAGGTGTTTGAAGCTTGGACCAGGTCCCTGCCTCAGGTCACATACAGTATGAGTGCACCACATGGATATGATTTTGAATCAGCCTGTCTTTCTAATCCAAAGGTTAAAAGTAATGGAATTTGGCTGTATAACAGAATATTTATGAATGCTGGGTTAAACCAAATCAAGGATTATGAAGTTATACCAGGATTGTTTACCTGTGAGAGCAATACTGGATGGAATGTATGAATATGATGATGTCAGGATGGGAACAATAATAGATATGTACGATGAAATTAAAATAAGTCTGCCCAGGAAATGGGTGGATGGAATTAATAGTGAGGACATAGGAGAGAGAGGAGTAGCCTGAATTGAGTGTTGAAAAGAATGAAAATAAAATAGAGCTGGCCATGGGTAAACTGAAAGTGAAGGATTTTTATCAGCTCATGTTTACCAGCATCAGAAAAAGTATGGACAAGGGTATTTCCACAAATGAATGTAAAAAAGATATGGATGAATTAATATGTGAAGTATAATAGTATTGAATGTGAAGATAATGATTTCAAGCTTAGACACAATATGATCTTTTCAAATCCCTGCAGCTCCTCTCTGTCCTATCCCAGTTATGGGCGAACCTTTCAGTCATGTGATAGTTGATTGTGTTGGACCACAACCCAAGTCCCGTAATGGTAATCAGTATCTCCTACAGTAAACTAAAATATGAGTTTATTGAAGGTTTTAAATGGAGGGAACTGATATTGTTTGGAGCAAGTGAGAACACAAGAAAGGTGAATATTAACATGCTGAATTTTGTGCTGAGCCATGCGAGGTATGCGGTCAGGACAAGGAGGAATTTAGCTCATTTTGAAGGTGAAGGTGTGGCCTATTTTTTAATCTACAGTAAGGAGGGATATTATGATTGTTTGATTTAAAAAATGACAGAGCAGTTTGAAAGTTTTTTTTGTGGATAGTGATACGTTTATCACCATTTCCTCTGATGATAAATGAATGTTTAAATTCTGAAATGTTTTTGTTCGTATGTTAAATTGTATAAGACAGGAATATACATTTGTCGGTCTTTCCTGTCCCAAAGCAGCAGCATACAAAGCAGATTAAAGGCAAGGGAACAGACACTGAAGTGCTAACGTTAGCTCTGTGAATGATTATACTGCAAGCAGCGACAAGCTGCATACAGGTGACATGTTGGTGAGAGTGAGCTGAGGTGGAAGTGGAACCCAGCGTTTTATAGACAGCAGGTGGTGATGATTGGATGAAGGTGGGGCCAGGTAACGGGTTGATTGACAGCTGATTAATTGGTGACTTCAGACCTGTAGTGAGTGACAGAGGGAAGGAGAGATAGATAGACAGACAGAGAGACAGGGCAAAACCCCAGTAGCAAACACAGTGGAACGTAACACGCCCACCAACAAGAACAAACTTACTCTGAGTTGGTTCTTACATAGCTCTATACAGCTCTCTCAAAAACACCAAAACAATTACCGTACACACGGTACACTTATGCACGGGACAACACATCGGCCAGAACATTATCTATGCCCTTCTTATGCTTAATTTCTAGGTTGTAGTTTTGGATAATGAGGGCCCATCGCATTAACCACTGGTTCCAGGAGCGGTAAACAAAGAAGAATTACGACAGAAGGACTTATTGTAGCCCGACATTCCAACAAACCGGCGTAACTCACGTTTGTTGGTTGGGGCTGGGCAATCAATAATATCCATAACCTTTGCATGCACAGGCCACATTTTTCCCAAGCCAACCTTGTTGTAGATGTAGGTGCATAATAAACGAGGCAAGTCATGCTGTCACTGTGTATCAGTGCCATGTGTTCACAGTAAACAGGTCATGATACAACGAGATAAAGTCACGTGAGGCAGTGGCTCAGGGGTAGAGTGGCCGGGTAGAGTGAACTGGAAACCGTGAGGTTCCCAGTTTGATCCTGGGCTGGGGGGTTCCCCCATATAGTGTCGAAGTGTCCTTGAGCAAGATGCTGAACCCCTAATTGCTCCCGATGAGCAGGTTGGTGCCTTGCATGATTTCCTCTGCCATGAATGTATGGGTGAATGTAATGTACAATCTATGTAAAGCGCTTTGGATAAAAGCGCTATATACATTTACCATTTATATAAAGTCACAGGCTCAGTACGTCCACAGGGTGGAGCTGTAGACTAGCATAAACCACCCTAACAACCCTCTTTACACAGATAAGTAACCGTTGCTTTCCAAAATTCACAGTTAACAAACTTAACGTAGCTGCTTTCAACCTGTCACACACCATTCTGAGGATGTGGAAGAGTTCTGACAATGTGTCTCTATAGATGACACGGTCATTAATTGTTGATTTCTTTGTGTATGTAATCTCAACATCATTGCAAATGAGGGTAAACCTCAATGCTCTTTTCAAGAATAAATAAAGGTTTCAATCAATGTAAGGAAGCATGACAGTGGGGAATAACAGATAACACAGCGTTAACTAACCTCTGAAAGGTGGCTGGAGCATTTCGCATCCCAAAAGAGAACACATTATATTGAAGGAAATCATCGGGGTGACAAACGCAGATATCTCAGAAGCACAGGCTGTTAGGGGGACCTCCCAATAGCCTTTCAGCAGATCAAGAGCATGTGAGCCAACATTATCAATACAGTCCTCCATCCGTGGGAGTGGATAGGAGTCTGGTACTGTGACTTACAAAAGTCAGTGCAGAACCTAGGAGTACCATCAGATTTTGTCTGGCTAGATTATTACTTAACAGATACTGTACTTCCTTTTTCATGGCTGCATCCATACTGTTGACACGGTATGGATGCTGTCGAATGGGTCCAGGATTACTCAAAACTATGTCATGCTCTATTACTGAGGTGCGAGTAGGGGTGTCATTAAAGAGCATTGGTTACTCTATAATTAACTGAGTAATATCCACACGTTACCCTACAGGCAAGTGGGCAAGATGGGAAGACAGGTCTGCCAATATTTCTGAATTAGCTGGCCTGGCACACTGCTGAGGTGCATATCTAAGCTTAAGACCATCATCATCTGGAACAGTGTTGAACACGGTGGAAACTGAAGCTACAGCTGAGACAAGTGGAACATTACTCACAGATGGATCTGGAGCTCTGCGGTACAACTTGAGCATATTGATGTGATAAACACGGGTGCTCCGCCGGCGGTTAGGAGTATAGATAACATTAATCAGTGTCACTCAACTTCTCCACCACAGAGTAAGAGTGAGAAGTGAGCGGACAATGCAGACCCTGTAACAGGCAGTAAGACCAACACTTAATCTCCTACACAAAAGGAGTGGGCAACAGCACTCCTATGATAGTGCTTCTTCATAGTACTCTGGGAGGTGGCAAGTGCTTTCATTCATTCAACCTTTATTTAATATTCTCGGAGAGATCAATTGAGCGAGACCCTCATTTACAATGATGCCGAGATTACACACATATAAATAACATAAGAGTAACAAGAAAAAACAATAAAGTTGACACAAACAGTTAAAACAATTGCATGTTAACATCAATCAGTTAAAACAGTTGCATACAGGTAAGACACGGTTATTATTTGCTCTCTAGCTTTCTTAGCTAGAGAGCAAGCCCTATGTATGCGCCCTCTAAACTGGCTCACATATTTCAATATGTTTGTGGATTTAATGAATTTGTCAGGAGACAGGATTTGCTCTTTCAGAACCCCAAGTGGACCTCGCACTGTGTGACCAAGAAACAGCTCGGAGGGGCTGAATCCCAGTGACTCCTGAACAGCCTCTCGTAGTGCAAGCAAGGCAAAAGATACACCCTCATTCCAGGCACTATCCACTTCCAGACAATAATTTCCTCAGTACTGACTTGAATGTCTGATGCCAACGTTCTAGTGCCCCTTTTGTGACTCAGGGTGGAAGGCTGAAGCGACTCTGTGCTCAATTCCTAGAGACCCTATAATTTGTTTGAACACACGGGATAGGAAAATAGTAGCCTGGTTCCTGACCATAGACCCCGTCCACTCTCTGAGTGAGCTCCTCTTGGTCTGGCATTATAATGTCAGCCTATGGCTTTTCGCGATCGAAGAGATACCTGACAAATCAGAGTCGGAGGTGGGAGTGGTCTAACGACAAGCCAATCAGTGAATATCTGCTAAAACAAGCTGTACGATGACGTCAGATGTAGGCGGATCCGTGAATCTCTTGTGATTGGTTTAGGGCTATGACCCAAAGACAAACTGACCAACTATCAGCTAACAATAGGCTACTGGTTGTTGCTTACAGCCATACCACCCTGAACACGTCCGATCTCGTCCGATCTCGGAAGTTAAGCAGGGTCGGGCCTGGTTAGTACTTGGATGGGAGACCAGGTGCTGTAAGCTTTTTGTCGTTTGGTAGACTTAAGCAGCATCTAGAATACACACACGCTCCACTGTCATCTATATAGCGGCTACCGGCCGCAAGCTGCTGTTGCTTATGGCCATACCACCCTGAACACGCCCGATCTCGTCCGATCGCGCAAGCTAAGCAGTGTCGGGCCTGGTTAGTACTTGGATGGGAGACCGCCTGGGAATACCAGCTGCTGTAAGCTTTTTGTCGTTTGGCAGACTGAAGCAGCAAGCAGAATACACATGCGCCACTGTCATCTATATAACGCCTACCAGCCGCTGCCACTGTTGCTTAAGGCAGTACCACCCTGAACACGCCCGATCTCGTCCGATCTCGGAAGCTAAGCAGTGTCGGGCCTGGTTAGTACTTGGATGGTATGGACCGCCTGGGAATACCAGGTGCCCTGAGCTTTTTGTCGTTTGGCAGACTGAAGCAGCAAGTAGAATACACACACACGCGCGCCACTGTCATCTAATGCATACCGGCCCCTAACACTTACACACGTAATGTGATTCAAATGTTTGTTATTGTTTCTCATTATGTATGTATTTTATATGTTGTTATCAGGGCGTCCTTGAAAAAGAGAGCTTGCTCTCAGTGGGCTTCACTGAATAAATAAAGGAAAAAGAAAGAAAGAAAGAAGCAGCAAGTAGAATACACAGGCGCCACTGTCATCCTGGAACATAGAGCTGTCACCGTGTGCAGAGATGGTGTTTTTTGTTTTTTTTTGTCAGATCAGCAACTTATGGGGAGGGGTATAAAGCAGAATCTTGCCTTTGATTCTTTATTAGGAAGAAGAAGGATATTATTGGAGTGGAAATCAACACTGGCCCCTAAAGCATCTATATGGCTTAAAGACCTCATGATGTATCTAAATTTGGAGAAAATAAAATTCAATCTGATTCTGAGGGGATCACCGGGAAAATTTGATCAGGTAGGGCCCTATGATTAAACATATAACTAAATTAAAGACGCTACTGGATAAAACAACTGCCACCATCGATAGTACGTTGACAAGCTCTAGGTTAACAAATGTTTATTTTTTTTGTATACACACCATACAGATGTGCCATTTCAAAACTTCAAATGTCCTGCCATCGCCAAGACAGTACATTTTCAGGGGATTCCCAGGGCAATAAGAGGGACAAAGAAGGGCATTTAAAATGCTGAATTATTTTGATGATCACTGCTTTTATGATGCTAATTAATTTGAGCAACTGGTCAAGGACCTCTTCAAATCACCTTTCGCCTCATAATGAGTCTGACACCTTCTTCAACACACATTCTTTTGTTCTCATGTATATGGATGTCTGTTGAAGGGGGTGTGTAGTGACAACTTCTTTTCAGGGGCAAAACAGTGCATTTTTAAGGGCAGAAAAGGGAGAAAAAAATGCATTTTCAGGGCACTTTCAGGGAAAGAACAGTGACGTGTGAAGTTTTGAAGTGGCACATCTGTATGTACCATGAGGGAGTACCAGGAGGGATAGCAAGGGAATTACCATATGAATTGAATAATTATTATTTATTATAATATTTTTTTATTTTGAGTTATGTAATTGTCTGTATGTTGCATATTGTATGTTGGACCCGGGGTGGGGTGTGGATGTAAGGGCACAAAAAGAAAAAAAGACATCCTATGGCTATTGGATACCTTTGTATTTGTCAAAATAAATAAATACAAATGAAAAGAAAATAGCAGATCTACAAGCTTACAACGCATCACATGGAATGTGTTGTCAGCTTGTAGATCTGCTATTTTCAGCTAAGTTATTTAATGTAGAGCGAAAACAGAATTGACACTAACAGAGCCCTGAGGGACTCAGCTCAACCATATGGGGGTGGCTAATGATATTAAGTTTTGCAGTTACATTTTGGATGATAATATTGTAAGATACAGAATGTGTTACTGAAATATAGTATGGAATTAAATGTACTGTATTTCCCAACTGAAATGATTGAAATCTAAATATTGAATTAAACCCATCATAGCAGATCCTTTGACATCACAGTTTTATTTAAAGTTAAATGAATGGATAATTAATGGTTGAAACAAACAGTTCGCATCATTTCAGGAAATGCTATTAAAGTGAACTGACTGAAAAATCATAAATTTGCAACATTCTAAAGTTTTTACCAACTTGTCTGCATGATAGATAGATGTTGGCATCTCTGACTGGATTACTTCTTTTAGTTTAATCTGATAGAAAACAGAATCTATAACTGATAATGCTTTCAGAAATCAAAGATGTATTGTTATAAAAAAACATACAGAAAAAAATATTATAATTTAATATCTGCTTCTATGTCTTTGTGGCACCGCGACCCATGATGGACTTCTTAGTGTTTCTCTCAGGTTGCAAAAGCATTATATAACACTTTGGTCCAAACAGTACCATCAAAAGGCCAAAACTAGATGCTAAAATAGCAAATACCTCCACTACATCTGCATATTTGCCTGGAGAGCTGATATATGCTGGGATGAAGGCTATCCACACTGCACAGAAGATCAGCATGCTGAAAGTGATTAACTTGGCTTCATTGAAGTTGTCTGGAAGATTCCTTGCCATGAATGCTAGGACGAAGCTGAGGAGTGCCAGTAAACCAATATAACCTAGTAACATTGCAAAACCAACTGTTGATCCCACTTCACACTCATAGACAATCTTATCAGTGTGGTATTCTGTGTTTTTATGAGGAGTTGGTGAGGCAGACACAAGCCAGGCTGTGCAGATTATTGCCTGGATAGAAGTAAGAACCAGAACTGTTCCTCTCTGCTGCATGGCACCAAACCACTTCATAATGTCTGCACCCCCAGGCTTGGAGGCCCTGAACACAGCCAACACCACCATAGTCTTTACCAGGATACAGGAGACACACAGCACAAAGCTGATCCCAAATATTGCATGCCTCAGCTGACAAGTCCAGAGCCTGGGACGGCCAATGAACAGAAGTGAACACAGGAAACACAGTTTGAGTGACAGTAAAAGTTGGAAGCTGAGTTCTGAGTTGTTGGCACGTACCATGGGTGTGTCTTTATGATAGATCAAGATTCCCATGACAATGGCACAGGTAAGTGTGCCTAGCAATGAGATGGTTGTCAAGGAGATACCCAGGGCCTCATGGTAGGAGAGGAACTCGATGCTCTTAGGGACACAGTGGTCACGCTGGGGATTGGACCAGAGGTCCTCTGGACAACTGGTGCACTCTGTAGAGTCTAAAAACAAGATATGACACAGTCATATTATACCAGGTTGCTTATTTCTCTCACTAAACATGGCAATGTTTTAGATCCCATATTCTGAGAGGACATTAAAGGTTCTATGACATTCATTTTCACTTTTTAAATTTTTCATGTTTTTTGGGGGGTTTTATGACCTCAATTACACCCAAAAAATCTGAACTTTGAACATTCAGTGGATTTTCTGTGGTCTGGGGTTTTCTGAATAATTAGGCTGAAAAGTAATCTGAGCTTGGCCCTTGGGCAGTGAAGTCACAGGCCATTAATCCCGCCCACTCTCCTCCTCGCCCCTCCCCTATCCTTTCCTTGGGGGGGTGGGGGAGGGGGCGGGGGGTGGAGCAGAGGCGATGATTGACAGGCAAAATCCCTCAACAGCGACACCCGCAGGCAAATACTTCTTTTTTCATTGCAGTTGAAAAGGCTTTAGAAATGTGAGAAAAAAAATCTGCCATGGATCACTGGAGTGGAATTTTCAGTTAAAACGTTTTATACACGTTTGAAGGACCATGACAAAAACTTTTAATGTTTGGTAAAACTGAATGTCATGAAACCTTTAAGCAACAGCGCCACTTACCATAGAGTACATACAGTGGCCGAACACAGAATTGTGGTTCGTCTTTAGATCCCATATTCTGAGAGTACATTGAGCCCTCATTGGCTAAAAAAACAGCCAATGAGGAAAAAGTCACAACTAGCTGAAGTGTATCTATAGACCAGGTCTGCAACCTGGTATAAAGATGGCATTAATGGGACAGACAAGTAAAGTATCATACTAATTAAGATTAAGATTACATACGCTTTTATTTACGCTTTTATCCAAAGCGACTTACAATAAGTGCATTCAACATAGTTAGGGAACGAAACTACTAATCACCAGAAGCATTAAGTGCATTCTCTTCTAAAACAAGCAACCAAGAGTATACCTAGCGCTAAAGTAAAAGTGCAATATATCAGCTACCTACTTTCATAATCAGATGAGACAAAATAGGAAAATCAAATGAGCAAGAGCTAAAACAAATAAGTGTATCGAATAAACAAGATCCAATAAAACAATAAAACAAGAGTTCGTACAACTAGTTAACAACATGTAGGCAAGGCGAAGAAGAAGGGTAGTGTTTCCTGAAGAGGTGGGTTGTAAGCTTGTGGCGAAAGATGGGCAGTGACTCTACTGTCCTGACATCAGTGGGGAGTTCATTCCACCACTGTGGGGCCAGAACAGAAAAAAGTTGTGACCGTGTAGATCGGCCAGAAGGACCCTCGAGCGACAAGGCGATCAGTCGCCCCGAGGTGGCCGACCGAAGTGGTCGGGCAGGGGTGTAAGCATTGACCATACCCCGGAGGTAAGAAGGAGCTGTTCCTTTCACTTCCCTATAGGCTAGCACCAGGGTTTTAAACTGGATGCGAGCCGCTACGGGGAGCCAGTGTAGAGAACGGAGAAGGATAGTTGTGTGGGAGAACTTGGGGCGGTTGAACACCAGACGAGCCGCAGCTTTCTGAACAAGCTCTAGAGGTCTGATGGCAGATGTCGGAGCACCAGCAAGGAGGGAGTTGCAGTAGTCCAGGCAGGAGATGACAACTGCAACTCCCTCTTTGCTGGTGCTAACCAACAAGATAGCCTACATTGCTACATCTGTCTGTCTGTCTGTCTGTCTGTCTGTCTGTCTGTCTGTCTGTCTGTCTGTCTGTCTGTCTTCCTTCATCCATTTATCTCCTCATTGAGTTGACCAATCGATCTGAGCTTGCACATGGGCATTGACTGGGAATGAATGGATATGTGTTGTCACCTCCAACTACGAAACAAAATTTGTTTTAGTTTTAGTTTAGTCTTAGTTCTTGGTCTTTTTGGGGGGTTCTATGGCCTCCTTTCTACAAAAGAAAAGGAAGAAAACACTCATTTCTGAATGATGTGTGCACTCAAACGGTACTCTGATGCTCCCTGACAATGATGTAATTGTCGGGGCTAATCCCACCCACCAGGGAGAGACTTGTTTCGCGATTCATTTCTTCTTCTTTTTATTAGTTTGTTTAATCGTAGCAAAATTCTTTCTTACAAAAGCAATATGCTCTACGCACAGCAGTCATATTGGAAAGAACTTGGGCCTCTTCCTTACTTCCTTCCCAGGCGTTACCAATTATAGTAATTAACGCTCTGTTCCATTCTGGTCAAACAGAGTCAGGGTGCTGATAATGTGCATGTTGGCTCACTGGAAACACTCTGCTACACCAGTGGGTCTCAAAGTGGGGTCCAGGTACCGTCATGGTTCCTTGAGGGGGATCAAAATGGCCCCTTACGGCTGTGTAACTCTGAGAATTAAGGCGGTCCTTGAAATTAAAAAAAGTTTGAGAACACTGTGCTACACTAAATGGAACAGCCTTAATTAGTATAATTGGTAAGACCTGTGAAGGAAGTAATTAATAGGCCCACTTTCTATGCTTTGAGCCCATTATTATAACCAGCACCACTGAGAAGCACTTTGTTCATCAATAATGATGAAACTAAGAGAGATGACGGCGAAAGAAGGGACTAGCGGAAGTGGCAACGGTTTTATGTCAACATAGATTGGGATCAATTCGGTTTGCAGGTTGCAGTTACTGTTTACGGAAAAGGCTCCTGTATTTCCATGTATGTGTGAGTGGAAAATACTAGATATAGTAGGCGGGCTCTAGGTTACATGTCGGCAATTCGACATGTCGCCATCCCGACATGTCGGCAATTCGACATGTCGCCATTTCGACATGTCACCATTTCGACATATTCTAACTGTCGGAGTGGAGGCACTTTCCATAGTTTTCAAACGACCCACCATTCCGACTTGACTTTGGCCAAGGGTGAGACCTCCGTTGGGGCCTCCATCCACCCTGCGACAAATACCGAGGTGTTCCTAGGCACTAGTTATGAACGGGCTGACCCGTAGCCCGCGGGTTGGACTGCGAGCGGGGACGGCGAGCGGGAGAGTCAAGATTTCAGAGGCAATTATCGCAGTGCGGGATGGTGCGGGCTGCGCAAACACGCAAAAAAAAGAAAGAAAAGAAAAAGCTTTTGGTACCTTCTCTCTCTCCCATTTTCTCTCACTCTCCTCTCTCCTACTCTCCCGTTCTTTCCTCCTGGCTGGAATCATCTGGGCTTATATTAAATGTGTTGCTTATTTGATCAATGATGCACAACTGCCTCTAATGTAGCATACCGCATAATGATATCCCCGCTGCAACTTAAGTTTATATTGGAATGTCCCTTGTAGTTGTAGTGCTGTTGTGGTTGGACTGGGCACACTCACTGTACTAGTTGTCGTTTAATGTTCTCTCATGTAGGCCTATATAGGCTATAGCCTATATAGGCCTACAGCCTCTCTCTCTCTCGTTCTCGCTCTCTCATTGATATAATTGCCCGGTATATATTTATTTGGTTATTTTATTGTTTTGAGGTCTAGGCTACTCTCCTGAGTCTCCTCCGTCAGCTGTCATTGAGTATAGAAAGATAATTGACACCAGCCAGCTGACTGTGCTTAATGGTTGATATTATGAAAAAAGTAAAACTCATCACAGAACGACAAACAGGAGAGGGGACAATCCGTTGTCATTTTATTGTAGATTTAAAAGCAGCCTATTAGACTATATTGACTGTAGCCTACTACAATATGTCTTGGATTTGACCTGCAATGCTTCTGAGAGGGCCATGGCGTGAGTAACAACGGACTTTAACATTAGACTATGAATGAAATGCTGCAGATGTATTATAAATTGTTGGAAAAACAGCCCATAACACTCCCTCCCTCGCTCCATTACGCATGGTGCACTGTGCGCGCCCTTTTCCTCTCCAGAGTTTTATGAATCCATTACAATCAATATTGCAGCTGCAATAATATATCATTCCAAATAATCAGTAACATGTTGGCTATAGCCATGTCTGTCAAATAATACTGTATTCAAATTTGTATTTATTCTGTGAACTCTCTAGTTTATTTTCCTGTATGATATGACCCTATACAGTCCAAACGGGACGCCTCCCTAAGTAACGGTCCCTTATGCATTGTACAATATTCAGCCCTTGGTAAGGAGTTTGAACGCACACAAAAAGAACATTGGTATATCCTCAGTAGCGACCCAAAATTGGCCACTACTTTCAAGGACATGCCCAGAGTTGTCTATAAACATCCTCCTAATATAAGACAATCAGTTGTCAAATCGGATATCATCCCCAAAATGCCAGAATCGTCTTTTTTGACTCAAATCCCCGAAGGCAATTACAGATGCGCCCGTTGCGCAATGTCATTTCACCGAAAGGTTTACGCACCCACTAACGGGGGGAAACGTTTTGATATCAAGGGCACTATAACATGCACAACCAAAAATGTTAAACACCTGCTAAAATGCCCATGCGGTCGAGGATATGTTGGTAAGACCAACAGGGCGCTAAAGACACGCATTTCCGAACACAGAAGCAGCATTCGCAACCAAGATCCAAAGAGCCCATGCAGTTGCAATGCACTTCATGTCCGCTAAGCACAATGTGGCCACTCACAGATATCAGGGGATTGAACATGCCCTAGACGAGGAGGAGATCTTAGATTGCTGCTACAGCGGGAATCTTTTTGGATTTAGGCCGCCTACACCCTACACTATGTCTCCTAAAGGAATTAATGAGGACTTCCCAATCAGCCACTTTCTTTAATTATAACTGTTGTTTCCTATGTTTAATGTAGCCTACCTGATTATTTAAATTCTGTTTTCTATAGATGTTATTAATCAAGTGTCCATTTGTGTTTTTTTCACTGTTGTTTTGTGGATATGTAGGCCTAAATGTTGAACACTGTATCTATTAGATGTTTTTCTCTATCTGATTACCCTGTGGTGTTGTCCCCCCCACTGATTGATAACGTGACCTGTGGGCAGGGGTGCAATGCTCAGTGGACGCGGTTGCACGGCGTGCAACCACTTATTTGGCCAGGGGAGGCGCAGGCACATGCACGGATGTGCACGCGCGTGCACGCGAGGTGCACGAGCGTGCATGCAAGAATGCGTCCCACTCGATCCGTGCGCCGAGCGAGTACCTGGCTACTTAGCATATCAATAGCGCAGCTCGTCAGCTGTGTTCAACTACGTCCTCACATACACTGTATAAGATTGGAGGTGTCATCTTTCTCACCCTCGTCTCAAACTCTGTCTGCCCCCGTATCTCCATCCCGCCCTCCTCTCCTCTGTGTCAGTCCACATGCATAGCGCTGCATGAAATGAATACAAGGAAAATTCTGACTCGTGGTCGCGGTAATTCGCAGATTAATGGCCTGACCTACAAATAATATTTTGGGGGGAAAAAATGGACCGCGGTCCGCCTGTTGAGTAGGCCTACCCCTGAATTAAAGCATCGAATAATATATATATATATATATATATATATATATATATATATATATATATATATATATATATATATATATATATATATATATATATATATATATATATATATATATATATATATATATATATATATATATATATATATATAATAAACAGTTAAACAGGGAAACAATTCATTACATTTCAATAAGTAGTAAACTAAAAGGCAATAAACAACTTAAATGCACTGCTTATAATTTCAGGAATAAACAAATAAATAGGTGTGAATCACTCAATTGGTGCATCCAAATCAAACATAATGTGCAGTCCATATCATACGTGGCACACACACTTATGTGCGCTCATTAACTCCCTCTGGGAGAGCAAACGTCCTGATGGCCCACTTGACATCAAAGAGAGTTGGGATCGAAGGACTTACGGTGGCCATACACTACTGCCATTCAATCATGATTGATTGAGCTGATTGAGATGACATCATGATTTCTCCATGAGTCTTTGCTTTCGAGGAAAAAAAACAAACAATTTAGTAGGTGTGGATTGCTTCAGTCAATGAATCAACAGCGGTCGTTAACTCCCCACTGGGAGATCAGACAAACTTGATGGCCCATTCGCGCACACATAAAAGGTGATTAGGATCAAAGGCACTTAGTTTGTAGACAGACGCACAAGGCATGAATGGATGCCATTGATCGTAGGTTTCGGTGACTGTCTTGTTTGTAGCGAGTTGTGTGCGGCCGGGGAACAAGCGGCCATTAAATTATGATTATTATGATGATGATGATCATTATTATAATTATTATTATTATTGTCATAAAATAGCTAAACAATCCATTTTACGCACAGCAGCCCAAATACATGTCATGGTCCAGGTCCGGACAGTTCATTCTTCAAATAGGCCAGTAACATTAGTATTTATCTGATGAAGGCAAATGCTTCATCAGTAGGCTATTAAATAAGGTGTTTAGGCTATTTCAATGGCATTCGTCCAAGACAAGTGGAGTTTACTGGCCAGCTAAATAACAGACATATAGCATATTCCTTCTGTAAATGGGGTGTGGTTGGTTGGTCGCACACAGGAATGAGTAGGAAAGTTGGCAGTGTTAAAAGGTCATGTCAGTCCAGTCGCTGTATAGTTCTTATACCATAAGAAGCGCACACCTCTCTCTCATCATCTGATTAGGTAAAAAATAACGGGTGCGGCGCACTGTGCCGCGAGCTTGATCCATTTGATCCAGTTGCCACTGTGCCTGCTATGTTATTTGTTATATGATGGTTGCAGTCACGCGTAATTGCGCATGACACACGCGTGCCACACATGTCTATTTGATTAATATTATGATGATAATGATTATAATGCAATACACATGGGACGTTATACAAGCATTATATGATTTCGTTTTGATATTATTTCAACGGGGCATCATTCGAGAAGGCTTTCTGTCCGTCAGTCATGCACTGTTTGTCTTTATAATAATAATATGAATAATTATGAATAATAATAACCATCTTATTGACTATATGCGCGGACAGACAGACACAGAGATGCGTGTCGAAATGGCGGGACTCATGAAAAAAAAATAAAGTGCCATGCTGCCAGTCCGACACTGTCGGAATGGCAGGTCGTTTATGGAAATGGGAAAGTACCACCACTCCGACAATTAGAAGTCAATGTCGGAGTGGGGGGATGTCGAAATGGAAGGCTGTTCCCCTCTAGGTTGGATCTGTGCTCTGAACAGTAAATAGAAACCAGGCTTTCCAACATTACTGTTGATGTAAGGCTAGTGGCAACAGCTTCATACCTTGGGTAAAGGGTGGAATTTAGCCTAGGGGGGAACATTTAGTAGGAAAAATTAACAAATAACTGATGGTAATTTCACTGATTCAGTCGAATTCTTTGAGCCATAACATGGTTAGACACCAAAACTACGTTTCTAGGTTTAGTAGTAATAGAGATTTTAAGCTCCCGGCAGCCAACTTGGACAACGTCTTGAATATGACGTCTTTCCGGAAGTTACATTTTTCATACATTAACCAGTCTATAACATTTCTACTGGATGGCAGCCATCGTGGATTTATGGGTCAAAATTATGTTACAATATAAAACTATATAAAATAAATAGGAATCCTCATGGTCGACTTCTATGAAAAAGTGTCTTCATACATGACTCTTGGTGCTCTGGTTCAGAAATTACATTTTCACGATGGCACCAGGGGCCATTTTGGATTTGCCGCTTTTTTAAATCAATAATCAGAACATCTTAGCTAGAAAATGGTCACAGATTTGTTTCAGACTCCACTATACAATATGGATTCAGCTACTATGTTACGTATGAAATGGCTCAGCCAAATGTAGGCTACTGTGCTCCGAGGTTTTGGGTCACAATGAAGAGGTATTACAAACATCCAAATCACATTGATAAACCAGCGAAGTTTGTGTGATTGTTCAGTGTGTGTATGTATCTAGATCGGTGAGTTGTAGGGGGGTCGCAAGATTATGTTGGGCGTTGCAGGCCAAAAAGGAGTATGAGAACAACTGGTCACTCTAGTCTGAGACAGTTGCAACGTGCTTCAAGTCATGCTGAATGGCAACGTTGGGTTCAGAGAGTCTGTGTTGTTTGTGTGTTCTTTGCCTCTAACAATGATCTATACGCAATGTAATCTATTTGATGTAAATGCATGCCCGGGGAGTGGCCGAATATTGTAGTAATCGTTATTAATAGTGTTATAAAATAATATCATGCTTACAAGAACATGGTAGTTTGGGTTTGAATATCCCCGGTTATGGAGTAATGTAAACCAACCTGTCTGATTGCTGATCTCTCCCTCAGAACAAGCAATGCAGTCAAAGCAGCAGACAGGTTCTCCTTTCCTTAAGGCCCTCCAGGTTCCAGGAGAACAGCTCTCACTGCACACTGACCGAACAGGCTACAGAGTAAAGTAACCATAGTCAATTTCAGTCTTAAACTAAATTACATTCACATCATGAGCTCAACATTAGCTATTTCAGAAAGCGGAAGTGACCTTTTTGGATTCAAAGTTCCAGAAGATTTTGTCTTCATCAAGAATGAATTCTCCATCTCCAGAGGGTGTCTCCTTGTACACACCTACAGTCTGAACCTTTACACTTCCATCAGGGAGCCAAACCCAGTTCGCAATATCCCAGATTGTTAAAGCATAACCATTCTCATCAAATGATACTTGATCCCCAAATGAAGTGGTGAAGTTCACCTTTTCCAGGTAATACGCAAGCTATAAATGGTGATGAGACAAATTATGAGTTATGAGTGTGTGTACACACATAAACAAATTAAATCTCCTGTATACCATATACTATACTTACGCGTGTGTGTGTGTGTGTGTGTGTGTGTGCGTGCGCGTGCGTGCGTGCGTGCGTGCGTGCGTGCGTGTGTCTTTGTTTTAATCAACAAATATCACAACACATTTAATTTGTTTTTAGCATGAATACATGTATTTCTGTGTCCCAGGACCATCTACCTCGTCATAATAAGTACCCCCCCCCCTCCCCCCAGCTTTTCACAATTTCGTATTTACATAATATTCTTAATTTGAGTCCAACTAAAAGCATTCACAGAAACTGTGAATTAATACCACACCTGCCATGGTTGTATTGTATTCAAACTGGCACAGCTGTGCCCAATGAAAGGCCCGTTTCCTGGCACACATTGTAACATGTCATGGAGGGCATGGGCCAGAGCATACACAGACTTGTACACATTATACTCTGTCCTTATTGTTGACATATCCAAAATGTGTCCAATCGGATTGGATTGAATTTTTAGGTCCTCTTGTCCAGTACAAATCGGAAACCCCCACCACCACCATGGTGGAATGGGTGCAAATGAACATCGAAAAGTATACTCCCAAAACTCCCTCACCTGAAGAAACACCATGAAGTCTTAAGCATAAATAAAATACAATGTGAATTACTATAAAACACACAGCTTGACATTGGAGCTTAAATACTAAATGAAACAAAAGACTCAAGATGTTGTAAGGATTGTAAGGATGTATTTTTGACAAGAAGTCCTTGAAACCTGGTATCTCTGCATGGTGGAAGGTCGTACCCAGGAGGCTTGTCAAGACAGGCATGTACTGGGGTATCAGGAGATGTTCGGATATCGTCATGTCCGCATCGGTTATCCATTGCAGACCTGTCACGTTCTGCTTTATCAGCTGTTGTGTTGAACAACATATATTGGAGTATATCATTGCTAATACTTTTCATTGGTTAAATACAAATATTTATAAGACCCACAGACAAACGTTATAACAATTAGGTAGCCTATAGCATTGAGATGTGTGAATGGTGTGATTATCTGTTTGCTTATTATGCAGAGAATTAACCTACTTACCAGACCCAAAGCAAAAGAAAAATAAGAAAAGGTCAGTGTAAAAAACTAAACAAAACAAAAAAACAATAATACACAATTACAAAATGATGAACCTAGAGAGTGATTGAATTGAATTGCAATTTAAAACAAATGCATGCCAAAATATTTTACATTCCTTCTAAAATTAGAATCCCCAAATTAACAATCATAACTCCAACCTCATTCATGAGTATATACATATACGGTAGACGTATGATGACAACACGAGCTGTTGATTTCTTTATCACAGTGACAATCCTCTGAATTTCAGCATTGTCAGCGTTCTTGGGCACAACCTCCACGTATGCCAGACAACCCAACCCAGTCCGTTCCAGCCAAAACTGGTCAACCACTAGATCAGTACTAGTCACCATTCCAACCCATGTCCATCCAAACCGCTTCATAATGTGGAGAAAAGCGTACTCCTCCTGATTGATTACAGAATGGGGAAGTGTTATTAGTCACATAGTGGTACATCAGTGAATGAATCACCAGATTCCACAAATAAAAGGAAGTGGTCTAATCATTCTCTTTTGACAGTGACACTGCTCTCTAGTAGCCTACTAGCCTACTTGACATCGATACATCTTAAGAAATTCACCGGAAATCTGGGACTTGGCATTGTTGAAAAGAAGGAGGGGCACCGGTTCCGCTCTAACAGGGTAAGGTAACCGACCTGCAAAAGGTACAAAACATCTGAAATATGCTCTTTTTTAATAAATGCCCCATGCATGCAGAGATTATGAGAGAACAATGAATCTTGTGGGATAATACCCCCCCCCCCCCTCCGTACCCCTCTCTCCCCTGAAAGCATTGGAATAGACTCATTAAATGAGTGTGGTATAAGCAGCAGAAAACCGACAATTCAATTTCAAATTGTAGCCTATTTGATTGAGTGATGATTAAAAAAAAGAAAACTGCCAAAGGAATTAACCATCAGACTTTGCGGATAACTAAAGCACGATAACTATAACTGTAACAATAATTATGTGGGAATCCACACTGATGAACATTACATTCTGTAAGTGGCACCAAACAGTAACATCTGCAACGTTCAGATGTGTGAGCCTGTTTCTGTGTCAGAGCCCACACGGAGGGGGTGTTGGGGCAGAAAAGAGAGTGAGAGAGTGTGAGACAGACAGACACAGAGAAAGAGAGAAAGAGAGAGAGAGAGAGAGAGATAGAGAGAGAGACGGGCTAAGGTAGAGTCTGAAGAGGTGAGTCCTCAGATTATGGCGGAAGATTGGGAGTGAGTCTGCAGTCCTAACTGCAGACAAGTAAACTGTACTCCTGTAAGAATATTGTTACTTTAAAATGATATTACTCAAGTATGAGCAAAAAGTACTTTAAATTCTCAAAAGAGTACAGAAATACACAAAAGTTAGTTGAGTAAATGAAACAGAGTACATAATACCTACCCAGAACAGAGATTCAAACAGAAGCGACACACACATACAAGGTTTCCTTGGTATGAGGTTTCTTTAGGGACACACAGAGTGAACATTCAGAGAGCTGTAGGGGAGGGGGGAGCCACACACACACACACACACACACACACACACACACACACAGGCACTCAATGAGAGGAGAGAGAGAGAGAGAGAGAGAGAGAGAGAGAGAGAGAGAGAGAGAGAGAGAGAGAGAGAGAGAGAGAGAGAGAGAGAGAGATTATCTCCATCTCTGTGGTGCTGAAAGACACATGCATGTGCCACCCACTTCAGTGAGAATGATTTTTAAAACAACATATTTATAGTTATCGTTATAGTTATTGTGCTCGGCGTAAAACAGTGCTTACACAGGTGCACTCTGACCATCTGAAAACCTGCTTCACACTCCATGCAAAATCTGCCTGCCCCACTCACATTATCTGCCTGCAAGCTACAAGTAAATAAACATATGATAAATACACATATTCAAGCTGTGAAAAAAAAACACTTTTATATTTGTAGGCTAAATAAATAATCAAAATAAAGCATAATCAAATTGGTGATGGTAAAAGGGGATTGAAGTATGAAACTTACCATGGGCACGCTGTACAAACATAATACACTAGCGATGACAATAGAACTTAACTTGCCAGGATCACTCAATATTCCCAGCACTGGAGGGGAGCCAACACAGCTCTCATTCAATTGAAACCGCTCCTCTCTCCCATTGACCAATGACAATGATCCATCGAGTGCAGCTCTCATTTTGTAACAAGTATCATGGAGATCATATCCCAGAGTCACATTGGGTAGTAGGCTGGTGTTCTTGTTGATCTCGTGAATG
Organism: Gymnoscopelus microlampas; assembly: GCF_963454915.1. Taxonomy (NCBI): domain Eukaryota; kingdom Metazoa; phylum Chordata; class Actinopteri; order Myctophiformes; family Myctophidae; genus Gymnoscopelus; species Gymnoscopelus microlampas. Next base: position 7,849,850 of record NC_139944.1, read on the forward strand.
GCAAAGATCATGGTCTGGGCCTCCCTGAACCGCTTAAGGGAAAAACTAACACACAAAAGTTCACTGTAGGCCTAATCTTGAATATTTATCTTTGTCGAGATACACAACATATTATCTATCAAAACCAGTTCCCCGTTCTCTTGCTTGCTATTTGTGATACTCACTCTTTGCAATAGGTTTCCTGCTTTGGCTTGGAGGTGTAAGACAAATCACCTAGCCATGGTGTCTGGCTGTGGATTGAAAATGAACCACCCAGAACAAAGTCCCCAGCCTTGTAAAATCTGTTGAGATGAAACTGTGCCTGTAACTCACAAGAAGAGGAAGGTGAGGAAGACAAAGCAGAGAATGAAGAGAACAATATCAAGATCAAGTACGAGTATGAAAGCAGGTGTATGTCTGGAGAAGCCCTCATGACTGCCCTCCTCTTTCTAACCCCCTCCCCCCTGTTCTAAACCGTCTGTCCAGTTGCTAAGTTTTATACACAGTGCTGTGCCATCCCCTGTGCCAACGCATCCGTGCTGTGCCATCCCTAGCTGTGCCAACGTATGCCCCTACGTAATCTTTCACAACACCCATCTGGGCCGAGGCAGAAGTATGGGCAGGACTTACCACTTAACAATCCTTTCATCAAAATAGTGTGTGTGTGTGTGTGTGTGTGTGCGTGCGTGCGTGCGTGCGTGCGTGCGTGCGTGCGTGCGTGCGTGCGTGTGTCTGTACGCGTGTGTGTACGTGTAACGTGTGTGCCGTAATGTGCACTATTTTGCCAACTAGTCACCCACTGATTTTAGATAATAATTCATATTAAAAAATAATAGTAACAATCACGTTTGGCCATAATGTTCGTTTGATGTTCTGACTGTTAGTGTTTTCCCATGATGCTTTTAGGGCAGAGTGGAATTGCCTGCATGTTTTGATCTGTGGGTGCATACAAACACACTCTAGCCCCAGAATTCACTCTGTTGCCCACTAGTTGGTATTATTGAACTGGACCATTAATGAGGTTCAGGCCCCTGTCATGTGGTGGTGAGTGAGATCACAGGCAGGCCCAAATTGGGCCCCTCATCCACAACCACTCCAGCACATGATCCATGTCTTAACACCCTATACCCTCTTTTCAAATACAATAGGTCAAAGTTCAAGTTTTTGATCATTATCAATAACAGAAAGTGCTACCCAATATTATACAAATATGATTGAATTATTCTAATATAATGTTGCATAATACATATAAATCTGCTAAATGTGATATGTACAATATACTTATTAATATTACAAATTACAATTACTGTGTTCGGTAGTCAGTGGTGTAAAGTAACTAAGTACATTTACTCAAGTACTGTACTTAAGTACAGTTTTGAGGTACTTGTGAGGTACTCACAACACGTCGCATCGCGACGCGTTGTGACTTGTGAGCTTGTAGATCTACTATTTTCAAACATTTTAGTACTTTTACTTTTGGTACTATAAGTATATTTTGATACCAATACTTTTGTACTTTTACTCAGGTAAATGTTTAATTCCGCTTGTAACAGAGTACTTCTATACTGCAGTATTGATACTTTTACTCAAGTAAAACATTTGAGTATTTTTTCCACCACTGCCGGTAGTATAACACAGTGTTTAAAAACACAGGTTGTGGCTGTTATCATGTGTTTGTTTTTTACAGTTTAAAACTATAATATGACCCCCAAGTACTGTTTGCACCATCACCATGAAAAAAACTGTCAAGGTATTTTTTCTTTAAAAGTGAGTTACATTATACATGATTCATTATTATATCGATAAATAGAATTTTAAAGCTGTTAGTTCCATTGATCCAAGATGGAACACAATTGATTGATCACTAAAATAAACCACTTAACATGTGGTGGTCAGATGGGTGGGCCGTGAACACTTATACAATATTTACAAGTAAGCTCTGATCTAGAAAAGGTTGAGTGCCTAGACCTGCATGACCCCCCAAATGCTGTTTGCACCACCTGGATGATAGGGCATGTTCAACGTGTGTGTGTGTGTGTGTGTGTGTGTGTGTGTGTGTGTGTGTGTGTGTGTGTGTGTGTGCTTGCCGGTTGTCCATCACATTCGATGATGACCATCTTCTATCTTCTTCTATTTGTGAGTCCTTTGGTGGCGGAATAGTCTGATACTGCATGGATCCACAGTTGCAGACTGAGCAAACCGCAAAGTTACCCCCATCTGTGTTGGGGGGGTGGTAGTTTTGCGAGCTATGGCTCTTTGCAGGCTTTGCTACACAGTGTTGTGTGCACTGGTTTCCCATATGCTTCATGCACTGTGAGGAGTGATACAGACCGGCAGGAAGCAAATATCTCCAATGAAGAGGGGCTGATCTTACATCTCTTCAGTGTGGTTTCATCTGGTCTTTGAATTGCTTCTTCTGCCCACCAGCTGGTCATAGAGGACTTTGCGTGGGTGTCTGTGACAGACCATGCTAATAACCCATGCAGGCCCAAGACACCTGAGTTGATGGTGGTTCAGGTTAGACTCCACACTAAAACTGCCTGCCGGTTCCAGCACCCTGTCCTCCCAAGTGATGCTGATGATCTTCCAGGGCCATCTCACATGGAAGGCCTCCAGGCTTAAATGGTAAATATGTACGAAGAGTGGCCAGTTGTTGCCCTTCTGCTGCGAAGGTGGGAGGCCAGCACACATCTGACAGATTACTGCGTTTTGGGTGCTGATGGTCAGTCCCATGCTACATGTACATGTATGTACGTACGTACGCACGCAGTCTATGTACATACGTACGTTCATACATACAAACATACTGTACATATATTCAAACATACTGAACATACATACATACATACATACATACATACATACATACATACATACATACATACATACATACATACATACATACATACATACATACATACATATACACCCAGACACGCACGCACTCACACACGCACGGACGCAGGCGCGCACGGACGTAGGCGCGCACACTCGCACATACTGTATGCACACACACACACGCACGCACACACGCACGCACGCACGCACGCACGCACACACACACACACACACACACACACACACACACACACACACACACACACACACACACACACACACACACACACACACGTTATGTTTAGCTCTCTTTATTACTAAATTAACATACATTAATATTAATATTTCATACCTGACTTTGAAATATGTCTTAATGTTCATCTAATTTTCATTTTGTTTTCCATAGTAAAGTAGAACAAGAAAAGAAAGAATAAAGAAACAATCAATGTCATCCCCTGTGTTCCCAAGAGGAACAGGTTGTTTGTGAGCTCCAGCACCTGGAAAATTACCAGTGAGTCTCTAAAAATGTCACTCAACTAGAGAATGATGCAATCTCCCTGCTTTCGTTTGGAAAACTGGGAGGATTTCAACTATTAGTTGAAAAAAGAAAAAGTGCAATGCAGAACCAATCAAAAGGTTATAGGGAGGTCCTTCATATTGGGGTGATGTTATGATTGGCTTCTAAAACAGTGGGTGTAGATTTGTGTTCTCGCTGGTGTTCTTGCAACTATCTTGCATTCAGAAGTGTCCAGACGCATTGGTAGGCGGACATCTCTGATCGTCTGGCAACACCAGACTATGCCCAGGTGGTTACAAATTAATGAGCTGTGCAAAGCCAGGTGTGTTTTTCCAAGTGATGACATCTGGCCCAGGGGTGATGAAATACTGGTTCAACAGGTGCAATGTTGGAAGATAATTAATTTTCATCTCCAATGAGACAATTGAGTCTAACGGTAACCCTTCAAAACATCAATTAAAGGACACAGGGGGTGGCATATTTACAACTACTCTAAGTCTACTATAGTACAGTAATACAGACAGCTATGGACAACATCCAAAATGGTTGTCAATACAAAATACCCAAAATGTAGATATATAAAAAATAAACTGTACAGTATTGTAAGACTGGTGGGCTTGAGATCGTTCTTGTATTTGTGACACAGGAAACCAGACACATGAGGAAATGGAGAGGGGGCGAAACCACAATTACCCCTCTCTACCATGCTGATGTGACACATACACATTGATTAACACATAACACATGAACCTCATGACAGCTTCAACCCTATAAACACATTGCATTTAAAATACTAAATAAATGAATAGAACATTATGCATAACAGACAAAGCACGCCAAGGCAGACCTTCCCTCCACCACCAACAGTCCCGGACACTACACAGTCCCCACCTGAGATGTTCTACTGACCCCAGTAACCCACTCACCCAACACAAAGTCCACCTGAGATGTTCTACTGACCCCACTAACCCACTCCCCCTACGGATTAAGTTGAACAGCTCTCTTGTTTCTCTTGGTCCCGGAGGCTCAGACGCCTCAGTGTTAGGGTGGCATATGGTGTGGAGGTGCTCTGTCTCCTCCCGGTTCTCTTCCTCTCAAATGGGTCAAGCGGCCACACCCTTGCTTTGTCAGCATGAACATTCTGCGTGTCACAGCCAAAAAGGTTCTGAATAGGTCAATAGGTCAATTAAACTAATGCAGTCTCTATGCACTCGTCTCTAGGTTATAAAGAGCAATCTCCTGCAGTGAATTCAGATATATTTAACAGGTCAACACATGTTGTGAAACATGCTTTTGCAAGCGTGATTACCTGTACGCAACGGTGTGGATCCCACTTCTTCCTTCCTCCTCGTGCCGGCCTGCGCACGGCCGCTCACGTATTGGTTCTTATCAGTGTGACGTTGTATTATAAGGGGTCTACGAAGAACGACTAAATTGTGGTAAAATAAAATAAAACAAAATAAAATAGAAGCGTCATCAACACGTCCTCTTGCTCAATGTAAATCCACCGGACAATCACTGAATCCATTCACACATTGAGCTGTTTTGGGCTCAATCGGACATTACCCCGACTTAACTCAAGGGAGCTGGCAGCGTGAAGTCTGTTTCATGTCAGGTCCTACTGAGTCAGACATTTGCATTCATACATATTCTGATTAAAGTCTGGAAAACGTCCATAGTATGGGTGAAAGTGGCTTATGGGTGTGATGTTGGGTTGCGATCTTGAATTTTTTATGTGTATTTCTTTGAAATGTAGAATGAAAAAGTAACCTTGCGAACCAGGCTCTGTATCAGTATAGAGTGACAAAGGACACATGGTATATTTCTTTATGCAGTAATGTGTGTATTCATTTATTTGATATTTTTCATGTGGTTATTACTTTTCTTTCATATGGTTAGTGTACAGATGTGCCACTTCAAAACTTCACACGTTACTGTTCTTTCCCTGAAAGTCCCCTGAAAATGCATTTTTTTCCTCCCTTTTCTGCCCTTAAAATGCACTGTTTTGCCCCTGAAAAGAAGTTGTCACTACACACCCCCGTTTTTCCCTTCAACAGACATCCATATACATGAGAACAAAAGAATGTGTGTTTAAGAAGGTGTCAGACTCATTATGAGGCGAAAGGTGATTTGACCAGTTGCTCAAATTAATTAGCATCATAAAAGCAGTGATCATCAAAATAATTCAGCATTTTAAATGCCCTTCTTTGTCCCTCTTATTGCCCTGGGAATCCCCTGAAAATTTACTGTCTTGGCGATGGCAGGACATGTGAAGTTTTGAAGTGGCACATCTGTATGTCTAATACTCTACAGAGTACATGCAGTACATGGGATGGACTGGAGACTGTAATGCGATCCGGATGGGTGCCGAGTGCAGGATAATGATTTACACGTATGTAATGCATGCATTCAGCCACATAGCAAGTTAATGATAATATCATTAACTGTGGAACGTACTGTACATCATTTGTCAAGAAGTGTCTGTTGGTACATAAATCAAGACCTTGAAAACATTACATCAGAACCTAAGAAAACATTATAAATATTGGGGACTATGCGCCCCACCTCGGTTTCGTCCGAACCGTGTGTTTTGGTTATGTTCATCCATTTTTTTTAGCCTGGCTTGGATATTCCCTCTCTCTTCTTGCAATGCTTTACAAATTATGAAGCATTAAAAGTAGCTCCACTACTACAAAACAATGGTGTCACGTACAGGATGTGGTTTACAGCGACTAACTCAAACTAACTTGTGAGTTGTTTGCTTTAACCAGTAACGCAGATTTGGTACTCCACTAGTGATGTGTAATGTTCTCACCTTTTAGCAGTGGCTTTGAACTAATTAATGTAAGCTTCTGACAAAACCAGATAACTCCATTGGATCCTCAAACTTTCTGCTAAACCAGCTAACTCCACCAAAGGGGGTGGAGCTAGCTGGTTTTGCTGACTCCAGGCTCCACCCCCTTTTGACAACAACCTCATTGTGAGCTTCGAGGTCCATTCAGCTGTTCTTATCAATGATGAAAAAAACCCTCCTAACTCCACCTTTTGTTTTGTTTTTGTCATTTCCTGAAAAATGAACATTTTGGAGTTAGCTGGTTTCTGCCGGACAGCAGAGATATACTGTTGGGCAGACACCTTATATCCGTATTTTAACTTATTTTCTGAAAAAGTAATAAACTGAGTGAACATCCTCTGTGGGATGAAAAAAGGTCAAATGTATACAATAATGTCAGCAAATAACAGTTTAGTGAATTAAGAACATAAATGTACTGTACCCACAAAGTACATGCCCTTTTAAATTGTTATGTTGGTGGGTATATGTAATTTCACTTATTAACATTAATGAATAAATGGACAGTAGGGCAGTAGGGCTCAAGAGTTGGGAACGGTGGGCGTCAGATTCTAATACAGCCCAAATACCCAATCTCAGCACCGGCCTCAGTGACTTGCCATAAAGTATAGTATTGGACCGCAACGGAGGTGCGCAGTCTCAAACAAACTTGAGCCACAAGAAGCACCACTGAGCACGCTAAAGCGGGCAAGTTGCCGTGCTGAATGTTGCGAAGTTTGCTTGAGCCTACTCAGCCCCGTCCGAGTTATGTACTGATAGGCACAGAATCGTAAATTATCGCCCCCCCTAGACAATGTCCTCCTCCTCCTGCCCCCCACCCCACTGAGAACGGTCAGTAAAACGCTGCTCTAAGATGGAACAAACAGATGTAGCCAGAGTCTACACGTCCTCAGACCTGACGTGAGATTTGAGCGGGCCGTACGCTGAAGTCAAAGTCACGATAGATTGATAAATGTCGAAAATTGCGGTGATCTCGCTGGACGCCCATTATTTGGTCTACACCACTTTGATAAAGGAGGGTCTCTCTTTACTTTTTGCTCTTACTTACTTCTTATTTTAAAGTAACAATATATTTTTACTGGAGTACAGTTTACTTGTCTGCAGTTAGGACTGCAGACTCACTCCCAATCTTATTATCCCAATCATAATCTGAGGACTCACCTCTTCAGACTCCAGTCCATACAGTAGCACTTGCCGTAGCACTTGCCCTAGCCTTGATGACCTTGGAAGCTTATGCAAACGCTAAAATGCAATTTAGATAGCATGTAGACTAGCCAGGTTCACTTGTTGACCTGGCATCCTATAGTGTGTATAGTTTCTATATCTATTTCCTAGATTACAATTTCT
>NC_139944.1:7859881-7887381 GCF_963454915.1 Gymnoscopelus microlampas
TCTTCAAAGCTCACGGTACACCTCGCAAGTATCCGCGGTACACTTACTGTACCATCTACCGCGGTTGGTATGTGTTATATTATAACACATCCCGGCCGCTGTCACTGTTGCTTATGGCCATACCCTGAACACGCCCGATGACGATCTTGTCCGATTTCGGAAGCTATTAAGAGTCGGACCTGGTTAGTAGTAGGCCTACTTGGATGGGAGACCGCCTGGGAATACCAGGCACTGTAAGCTTTTCTTCATTTGGCAGACTGAATGAGCGATGTGGTCATTTATGAATGGCCATGACAAAATACTGCATCATACTGTAGGCTTATGTGCAGCAATAGCACTCACTTTTCTTCTCTGCATCCCTCTCCTCCCTTTTTTCTCTCTCTAGTTCGATCGATGGTGGATCTTCCTTATGTCTCCCTCGTGCTCTTGGATGGATCTTGGACCTTAAGCTCGCTCCTTATCAAATCTCTCACTCATCTCCTGCTCCTCCATGTGTCTCCGCTCCTCCATGTCCCTCTGAATGTTTCTCTCCATCTCTCTGATCAAGGCCTCTGCCACCTGGTAGGTCTGAGTGCTGTAGAAGATCTCTGTGTTTTGTGCCACCACGCTCTCTATCTTATCCTGCAGCTGTGAAACCTGACCAGCATTGCTGCTGTCCGTGTACTGTTGAGTATGTGGCATCTGTTCCCACATTTCTCTACAAGCTGCTGATGTTCCTGACTGCCTGCTTGGAGAAAATCCTCAACACTCTGCCTTTTCATACTGTCAACGTGGATAATGATGACAATGCTGTGTTCCCAGCAGCTCTCTCCAAATACGTCCTGCATCTTCTCCATCATCCCTCTCGCCTCTCCTTCAGAGAGCTCTGCTGGTATGACCAGGAGGAAGGCATGGGGACCCGGGGCGGACAGGCGTACACACAGCCCTGCATCTTGCCTTGTGTCCTCCAGTGAGCGTCCAGAGAAGTCTGGAGCGTCCACCAGCACCAACCGTCTCCCACGGACGTCACCCTCTCTCCTCCTACTCCTCTGGCTCAGTTCAGAGGAGCTGGCCTCAGCACCAAACACCTCCCTGCCCAGGATGGTGTTTCCTACTGTGTTCCTCACAGCTACAGTCCTCCCGAGTAGCACCAGTCTCAGCTCAGATGCAGTGGGAGACACTGGTGAGTCTAAAATTCTGTCTGCTGCCACTGAAAGACAACACCATGGATAAAGTTATGAAACTACACCATATACAGTGCAAACTCGGTTACTAAACGATATGCTTATACATTATCTTATCACAGACAATTCAGGTGCCTTTGTTGCTTTTATCGTACAAAATGAATCCATCAAGTAAATTGTAAAGAAGCGGAAGCGGTTGGTGACCCAATGTGTTTCAGAGGAGACACATGGTAGTCTACACACCACCAGACTAACAGTGGGGGACTTGGCAGCAACAGGGAACACAATGCACATGAAGAATTGGCAATGACTAAATTGGAAGAGAAAATGGGAACAAATAGAAAGAGAATAGGACTGTTGAAATATTCCACTGTCTCTTCCATTCCACTGACTCCATACATCAAGGTTATATAATTGTTCACTTTATTGACTATAAAGAAAAAGAAAAATGTTTTAACCTTGTGCACTTATAGGGCGGCTTCACATTGGGTGCGTTTGAAGCGAAGCGTTCCCCTCTGTTCCCGAGTGCGTTTGGTTGGCCAGCATTCACACTGGCCAAGACTCTAACCATTTCATTTAACAGTAATGGTAAATAGGTGCCTCACGGTGCATTTTAACAGCGGGCGATTCTCGGGCGATGCCGGGCGACGTCGCCCAAAATATAAAGAAAGTCTATGAGAGCCGGCAACTACTGGCGATCGGGCGAAGTGGGCGGGGGGGCGATGAAAGATGGATTTTCTTTATCTTTTTGGACGACGTCGCCCAGTATCGCCCGCTGTTAAAACGCACCGTCATGGGGGCGCTGTGGACTATGACGCTTTGGGAGAGCGAATGTCATTCACAGAAGAAAAGTCATTCTAGAGTGAATAATAAAGTTTGACTGTGTTCCTGGCGTTGTCTTGAGTTATAATAACAATAGATCAACAATTCACAACCAAAGCAGTGTGTGCACTGGTCTTTGAAACCTCGAAATGCACTGTCGTCTGTTAATATGATATTGGCGTCACGGACGCATCCTTTGTAATTTAGCAGTGACGTCACGTCACGGACTAATCCTTGGTGTATTTATCCTTACAAATATGTTCGCCACACATGTGTTTTTTGTTTATTATTTTTCACGGCTCGCGCTACTCAAACACTAGCGGGATTATTATTTCTTGTCAACATTCAAGTATAACTATGAGAAGGTATAACCCAGCTAATATAATGTGTCATTATAAAAATATATAAATGATATATGATTAACAGTCCACTTCCCTCTCTTGGTACGGATGGATTCACACTGCCGCGTTCCGTTCCCGACTCCGCAGCAATCGGACCCGAAACTACCTCCCGAGGTGGTTTCGGGTACGGAACGGTGATGCGTTACGGGGATCGGTTCGCTACGTTCACACTAGCGCGACACCTGCCAAGCGGCCTGGAGTGCGCACCCGGGACCATAGTGTGAAACCGCTCATAGATTAACACGTATAATGTTCCTTGCAAACTAAACTGCTCAAAAAAAGTTCGGAAACTTAACTTCGGTCAATTATATCTCCACTTTAATAAAACCAATTGGTATTGTGTTTTATATCATTTTTATCGTTGATTAGTCACCTTTACAAGGAGGTACAGCTTGTAAGGATTGGGCATTCGTGGTATGAGCAACACAGCTAAACGTGTGGGTAGCGCCTCCAAAAAATGTGCCAAAATCATCCAATATGCTTCTGTTGGTAATCGCTCTTGTTTTGAGCAACCTGCCAGCACACACCTGCTGAGAGGTGTGTGCCAGTAGTCACAGGTGTGTGACTGCCTCACAAGTGAGTGACTGGCACCTGAACATGGGTTTTGCAACTTTGTTAAGTTGGAGTGTGTATGCTCCAAGCAGCAACACTGCCCCCATGGAAAGATGCCACGTTTGTCCCTTCAGGATGAGGCCTGTGCAATAGGGCAAGTGAATCAGAGTTACAGCATTATTTGGTGTCAGCCCAGGTACCATTTTGCAAACGTAGGACCAAGTTCTGTGAGACTGGTGAAGTCAACAAGGAAGACAACAACCCAAGACCCCTTGCTTAACTGAGGAACCATAGATTTACAGGCCAGATTTGCACAACGGAACCAAAGACAGACGTCAAAGTTGCAGGACCCATGCTCAGGTGCCAGTCACACCTGTGACTGGCACACACCTGCCTGCAAATGGTACCAGGGCTGACATCAAATAATGCGTAATCTGCGTAACAGAACATCAGCTTCACTTGCCCTATTGCACGGGCCTTATCCTGAAGGGACAAACGTGGCATCTTTCCATGGGGGCAGTGTTGCTGCTTGGAGCATACACACTCCAACTCAACAAAGTTGCAGAACCCATGTTCAGGTGCCAGTCACTCACCTGTGAGGCAGTCACACACCTGTGACTACTGGCACACACCTCTCAGCAGGTGTGTGCTGGCAGGTTGCTCAAAACAAGAGCGATTACCAACAGAAGCATATTGGGTGATTTTGGCACATTTTTTGGAGGCGCTACCCACACGTTTAGCTGTGTTGCTCATTCCACAAATGCCCGATCCTTACAAGCTGTACCTCCTTGTAAAGGTGACTAATCAACGATAAAAATGATATAAAACACAATACCAATTGGTATTATTAAAGGGGAGATATAATTGGCCGAAGTTAAGTTTCCAAACTTTTTTTGAGCAGTTTATTTGAAAAATCAGCATAGACACACTATTTGGAGGTTGAGCCTTACTGAGTCTTCTCTTCCTAACTGGTAGAGAGGAGTCTTCACCCACGGCAACACAACACAGACATCATTCAAACAGGTGGTTTGGTGGTGTGTGTGTGTGTGTGTGTGTGTGTGTGTGTGTGTGTGTGTGTGTGTGTGTGTGTGTGTGTGTCTGTGTGTGTGTGTGTGTGTGTGTGTGTGTGTGTGTGTGTGTGTGTGTGTGTGTGTGTGTGTGTGTGTGTGTGTGTGTGTGTGTGCGTGCGTGCGTGCGTGCGTGCGTGCGTGCGTGCGTGCGTGCGCGTGCGTGCGTGCGTGCGTGCGTGTGTGTGTGGGCGCGCGCGCGTGTACATAGTATTACTCTACTCGGGAGGGCCAAACGTCCCCACAAGTATAGTATAATTTGAAAAATAGACATTGTGAGGTCCTCACAAGAGTGGTTGTTTTATGGCTAGAAATTAGTAAGGCATTCAATTAGGAAAAGATTGTAGGTTGGGTTTAAGGTTAGGATTAGACATTTAGAGGTTGAGTTTAGACGTTAGGATTTAGACTTAATCACACGCTAAAGTTCATGACGTGTCGTATACAGTATCTGATATTTTTGGCTTTGTGGTTAAAAATGGCAACAAAGAAAATGGCATTCGTAAAATCACCGTCCTAAAACCTTTATTGTCCTCACAAGTATAGTAATACTAGTACTGTGTGTGTGTGTGCGTGTACGTGTGCGTGTGCGTGTGCGTGTGCGTGCGCGTGCGTGCGTGTGCGTGTGCGTGTGCGTGTTTGTGTGTGTGTGTGTGTGTGTGCGAGTGCGTGCGTGATCATACTTTTAACTGTTTCATTAATAAATGTACATTATAATAAAGTTTAATGTATAGTTTTCATTAATTCTGTTTGTTATCCTACTTACCAAACACATGAGCTGATTTATTTCTTCAATTCTTCTGCTCAGCTGTCTCATTGATGAGATAAGCTTCAGCTTTAGCTTCAGCTTATAGCTACAGTACATAAAAAGAGTTCAACTGTGTTTTAATAACAACTCATGTTGTACTGACATAATACATTTAACATTAAATCAACTTCAGTCTTGAATACATGTGCATGAAGAACAGGCATGCAAGAATCTGAACACATCAGATAAAAACAGACTTTGTATACCTATTGTAAATATTATTATGTTACAGTATTATATATATACAATAGTATAATTATTATAATTATTATTATTATCATCATTATTATTGTCATTATTATGTTGATATAAGCTGAATCACTGATTTGTGTCTATTATGATGTCACTCTCCTCCCATGGGCCCTGGGCTGAGAGTTCAAGATAACTCAACTTACTAAATAAATAAATCCAGAAGTGCCACAATATTAATTAGTAGATCTAATTGTAGGATGGGGAATGACTGATTTTAGCAGTCATTCCTGGCCTGAGTCAAACTAATTGGACTATTGGACTCAGAACTATAGGTGTAACTAAGGATAAATCAGTCATCTCCACAAACATTCAGAGAGAGCCACTGTCCAGACAGAAGTTACCATCTGCTCTCCCCTGTAACATATGTTTTGGTTCCTTCTGGCTTTGTACAGTAAACACCAAAGGCATAGCCAGCAACATGTATCTTCACAAATACAAACTATTCGAAGGGGTCCTTGGGGCCAAAAAGCCCCGCACACTGGGTGTGATTTTTTTTTCTCGCATAGACTTTAATTTTCTGTTCGATAACAACCGACTTCATAGAAGGCTGTGATATCCGATCATGCCCGTCACCTTTGAACTCTCTCTTGCAGGATAATTTAACCGATCCAGATCCCACTGGCCTTTTGATTTACTCCTACTCTCAGACGATGACTTTGTCAACTTTGCATCAGGTCAGATACATTTCTTCATAACACTAATGTCACACCAGGTGTTTCAGTCTTATTATATCATACCCTGTTTTCTGAAGCAATGCATGAAATGCATACTGCTCTTATTATAAGGCTAGATAATGAATTCTACCCTTCATCAAGCTTCTATAGCTTTGATACAGAATTATTGGTCCGCTAATACTATTGGGTGCATACTGCAGTCTTTGATACTCACCCAACGCTAGTTCACGTTCACATTCATGAAAAGAGAAAACACATGGTTGGAATGGTTAGAAAACGGATACTTCACAAACAGACAGATTACTAATTATTAGCAAATTGTTAAGGAACCTGAAATATGGAATGCAATAATAGAATGGGTTAAATTAATCAACTATCTCAATTATTATACAAAATAATAACTTGCTTCATTAATCATAATGATTCAGCATTCTAATTACAACATTCTAATTTCATTTGTGTGACTAAACGTCAGCGTAGAGATACAATTCTACACAAGTATATATTAAGAGTGAAACACCTGCTATGACAGATTGGTTTAAAGTAAAATAATCAGTTTCATGGTAAAAGAAAAAGGAAAAAAAGAAAAGTAAGTTCAGGCCATGAAGTCTGATGTCAAGATTATTTACTTTGTACCTTCGTAGAGACGTTTGTACCACCAGGTCCACGCGGTGCTTTGGCCGCGGCCTGTCAGTCCACTTAATGCCCGCCGAGGGGTGCTTAAGAGTGGGTCCACGGGACCGCCTGGAGAGCCGGGTGTCCCCCGGAGGCGGGGGTCCCCCGGACCGGAGCCAGTACCCAGCCTCGGGGCTCCCTAGGCCGGGTCGAGGCCTCGCCGGGGGTCCCCGGGGGTCCCCGGTCCGAGTCTGACGGCTGTTTTTCTGGCTGTCGGAACTCCGAGGCGTCGGAGTAGCGAGGTGCAGCCCAGGGGAGTGTCTGCTGTGTCCCCCATAAAGAGGAGAGTGTGGCCTGGAACGGAAATTGTGGAGGGCACCTGCTCTGTTAAAGTGAGCTGAAGTTTACTCAGGAGGTGAAATCTCTGCCATATTCCACAAAGTTTGAAACTCTGAAGGGAACGGAGCACTTCAGAGTTATTCATGACAAGCAAGGCAAAGTCGGCAGACTCTGTATTCAGCCTGGACACACCATAAGAGACCGTCCAGAATTCACCTGCTTTAAATGTGGAGAGCAAGGATATTATGCCCGAGAATGTGTTGGAGATGAGAGAGATGAGAAGTTGACTGTCAAAATAAGTGAGTCTGAGAAACAGCTATGTGATGATGATATATTGATTGATGGGGTTAAAATGGCCATAAATAGTATTCAGCCTAACAAGAACACAGGCTCAGATGGGTATTGATGTGAAAGTAATAGGGCAGAACCTGAATGTGAAGTACAACAGTATTGAATGTGAAGATCTGGATTTTAAACTGCGACATAACCGGATCTACAACAATGTCGTTTAGCATCAGATTGATAAAGGTGTAAAAAGAGAATGTGATGTTTGCTGTTTAGATCCAGAAAGTTTAATGCATATGTTTGTGGAATGTAAAGAGCTGAAAGTGTTTCAAACGAGACTTGTGGAAAAAGTGAATTAGTAGATCCACACGATTGGAAAATGTTGTTGCTATTTGGAATGTGTAAAAGAGCAAAGTTGACAATAAATCTGCAAAATTATGCTATGAGTCATGCCAGGTTAGCAGTTTGGTTAAGAAGGAACATGGCTCATTTTGAGGGGAAAAACGTTAAGGTTTGGGCATATGTTGAAACAATTATGAAGAGCAGTATTTTTTTTTAATTAATTGAAATTGGAAAAGTATAGACCATTAAGTCTGTTGAACACAGATTCTAAAATCATTGCAAAAGTATTGGCACAGAGGATAAAGAAAGTATTAATTAGGAGACATCATTGCACCCACACAGGCTTATACCAGGAAGAGATATAACTGACACAACACACAATATGTACAATCAGGGATGTAGTGATCACCATATCAAAAATGATAAAAGAGGGGGAATCGTTTTGAGCTTAGATTTAAAAAATAAAGCATTTGATAGGGTAGATCACCATTTTCTGTTTAAAACAATGGAGAGGTTTGGTTTGGGGCCCGGGGAAAGGATGATAGCATGGGATAGAGCTGTTGTAACGCCAAAAGCTGTGTGAAATGCAATGGGGTGCTGACTAATACCTTTCCACTTGAAAGATCAGTGAGGCAAAGCTGCCCCCTATTGGCCATTCTGTATAGTATCTCTGTGGAGCCTCTGGCTGCACTATTTAAAGGGACATTAGGATCAGACTGTCACGGTTAGAGATAACAGTGTTAAAATAATGATGGAATACTTAAATATGTATGGGAAGGCTGCAGATGCTAAAATAAATGTGGATACATCTGAAATCATGTATATTGGAAACATGGATGAGAGAGCATGTGAAATTCCATTTAAGGTTGCTGAAGGTTCTGTATAAATTCTGGGTGTAAATATTGGTACAAATGATAAAAGTGCAAGAGATATGACATGGACTGGTGTGTTAAATAAATTAAAGCAAACTCTGATTTTTTTGGAAACAGATGGCTTAGATTAAAAGGGAAAGTGATTGTGGTCAATGCATTATTAATGTCAAGGTTAGTGTATGTTTTAGGACAATTAGACTTAAATAAATAAATAAATAGGATAGTGTCAGATTTTCTATGGGGGAAAGGGTGTCAGGATAGCTCATCAAACCCTGATAGCTAAATATAGTGAAGGAGGTCTACATTTGATGGTAAAAATTCATGCAATTAGATTAAAAGTAATCCTTAGGTATTTATATGCTTGTGTAGATCATGGGTGGAAATATGTTTTCAGAGATTCTATGAATACAATTGGAAGATGTGGGGAACACAGTCTTTTGATGGGATTTAAGAAAAGTATGTATGAAGATGTGCCTTACTTCTATAAAGAGGTGTTTGAAGCTTGGACCAGGTCCCTGCCTCAGGTCACATATGAGTGCACCACATGGATATGATTTTGAATCAGCCTGTCTTTCTAATCCAAAGGTTAAAAGTAATGGAATTTGGCTGTATAACAGAATATTTATGAATGCTGGGTTAAACCAAATCAAGGATTATGAAGTTATACCAGGATTTTTTTTTACCTGTGAGAGCAATACTGGATGGAATGTATGAATATGATGATGTCAGGAAGGGAACAATATTAGATATGTACGATGAAATTAAAATAAGTCTGCCCAGGAAATGGGTGGATGGAATTAATAGTGAGGACATAGGAGAGAGTAGCCTGAATTGAGTGTTGAAAAGAATGAAAATAAAATAGAGCTGGCCATGGGTAAACTGAAAGTGAAGGATTTTTATCAGCTCATGTTTACCAGCATCAGAAAAAGTATGGACAAGGGTATTTCCACAAATGAATGTAAAATAGATATGGATGAATTAATATGTGAAGTGTAATAGTATTGAATGTGAAGATAATGATTTCAAGCTTAGACACAATATGATCTTTACAAATCCCTGCAGCTCCTCTCTGTCCTATCCCAGTTATGGGCGAACCTTTCAGTCATGTGATAGTTGATTGTGTTGGACCACAACCCAAGTCCCGTAATGGTAATCAGTATCTCCTACAGTAAACTAAAATATGAGTTTATTGAAGGTTTTAAATGGAGGGAACTGATATTGTTTGGAGCAAGTGAGAACACAAGAAAGGTGAATATTAACATGCTGCATTTTGTGCTGAGCCATGCGAGGTATGCGGTCAGGACAAGGAGGAATTTAGCTCATTTTGAAGGTGAAGGTGTGGCCTATTTTTTAATCTACAGTAAGGAGGGATGTATGATTGTTTGATTTAAAAAATGTCAGAGCAGTTTGAACGTTTTTTTGTGGATAGTGATACTTTTATCACCATTTCCTCTGATGATAAATGAATGTTAAAATTAGGAAATGTTTTTGTTTGAATGTTAAATTGTATGAGACAGGAATATACATTTGTCGGTCTTTCCTGTCCCAAAGCAGCAGCATATACAAAGCAGATTAAAGGCAAGGGAACAGACACTGAAGTGCTAACGTTAGCTCTGTGAATGATTATACTGCAAGCAGCAACAAGCTGCATACAGGTGACATGTTGGTGAGAGTGTTCTGAGGTGGAAGTGGAACCCAGCTTTTTATAGACAGCAGGTGGTGGTGATTGGATGAAGGTGGGGCCAGGTAACGGGTTGATTGACAGCTGATTAATTGGTGACTTCAGACCTGTAGTGAGTGACAGAGGGAAGGAGAGATAGATAGACAGACAGGGCAAAACCCCAGTAGCAAACACAGTGGAACATAACACGCCCACCAACAAGAACAAACTTACTCTGAGTTGGTTCTTACATAGCTCTATACAGCTCTCTCAAAAAAACAAAAACAATTACCGTACACACGGTACACTTATGCACGGGACAACACATCGGCCAGAACATTATCTATGCCCTTCTTATGCTTAATTTCTAGGTTGTAGTTTTGGATAATGAGGGCCCATCGCATTAACCACTGGTTCCAGGAGCGGTAAACAAAGAAGAATTACGACAGAAGGACTTATAGTAGCACATTCCAACGAACCGGCGTAACTCACGTTTGTTGGTTGGGGCTGGGCAATCAATAATATCCATAACCTTTGCATGCACAGGCCACATTTTTCCCAAGCCAACCTTGTTGTAGATGTAGGTGCATAATAAACGAGGCAAGTCATGCTGTCACTGTGTATCAGTGCCATGTGTTCACAGTAAACAGGTCCTGATACAACGAAGTAAAGTCACGTGAGGCAGTGGCTCAGGGGTAGAGTGGCCGGCTAGAGTAAACTGGAAACTGTGAGGTTCCCAGTTTGATCCTGGGCTGGGGGGTTCCCCCATATGTCGTAGTGTCCTTGAGCAAGACACTGAACCGATGAGCAGGTTGGTGCCTTGCATGGTTTCCTCTGCCATGAATGTGTGTGTGTGAATGGGTGAATGTAATGTACAATCTATGTAAAGCGCTTTGGATAAAAGCGCTATATACATTTACCATTTATATAAAGTCACAGACTCAGTACGTCCACAGGGTGGAGCTGTAGACTAGCATAAACCACCCTAACGACCCTCTTTACACAGATAAGTAACCATTGCTTTCCAAAATTCACATTTGGCCAGATTCACAGTTAACAAACTTAACGTAGCTGCTTTCAACCTGTCACACACCATTCTGAGGATGTGGATGTGTTCTGACCATGTGTCTCTATAGATGACACGGTCATTAATTGTTGATTACTTTGTGTATGTAATCTCAACAGCATTGCAAATGAGGGTAAACCTCAATGCTATTTTCAAGAATAAATAAAGGTTTCAATCAATGTAAGGAAGCATGACAGTGGGGAATACCAGATAACACAGCGTTAACTAACCTCTGAAAGGTGGCTGGAGCATTTCGCATCCCAAAAGCTAACACATTATATTGAAGGAAATCATCGGGGGTGACAAACGCAGATATCTCAGAAGCACAGGCTGTTAGGGGGACCTGCTAATAGCCTTTCAGCAGATCAAGAGTATGTGAGCCAACATTATCAATACAGTCCTCCATCCGTGGGAGTGGATAGGAGTCTGGTACTGTGACTTACAAAAGTCAGTGCAGAACCTAGGAGTACCATCAGATTTTGGCACCAGCAAGCAAGGTGAGCTCCAAGGACTGGAACTTGGTCTAGCTAGATTATTACTTAACAGATACTGTACTTCCTTTTTCATGGCTGCCCGCTTGGCTGCGTTGACACGGTATGGATGCTGTCGAATTGGTCCAGGATTAACTCAAAACTATGTCATGCTCTATT
Organism: Gymnoscopelus microlampas; assembly: GCF_963454915.1. NCBI lineage: Eukaryota > Metazoa > Chordata > Actinopteri > Myctophiformes > Myctophidae > Gymnoscopelus > Gymnoscopelus microlampas. Next base: position 7,871,447 of record NC_139944.1, read on the forward strand.
ACTGAGGTGCGAGTAGGGGTGTCATTAAAGAGCATTGGATACTCTATAATTAACTGAGTAATATCCACACGTTACCCTACAGGCAAGTGGGCAAGATGGGAAGACAGGTCTGCCAATATTTCTGAATTAGCTGGCCTGGCACACTGCTGAGGTGCATATCTAAGCTTAAGACCATCATCATCTGGAGCAGTGTTGAACATGGTGGAAACTGAAAGCTGAGACAAGTGGAACATTACTCACAGATGGATCTGGAGCTCTGTGGTACAACTTGAGCATATTGATGTGATAAACATGGGTGCTCCGCCTGCGGTTAAGAGTGTAGATAACATAATCAATCACTCAACTTCTCCACCACAGAGTAAGGACCTGAGAAGTGAGCGGACAATGCAGACCCTGTAACAGGCAGTAAGACCAACACTTAATCTCCTACACAAAAGGAGCGGGCAACAGCACTCCTATGATAGTGCTTCTTCATAGTACTCTGGGAGGTGGCAAGTGCTTTCATTCATTCAACCTTTATTTAATATTCTCGGAGAGATCAATTGAGGGAGACCCTCATTTACAATGATGCCGAGATTACACACATATAAATAACATAAGAGTAACAAGAAAAAAATATAGCTGCAAGCAGCGATAATACGGGGCCAGTGAATAGAGAGAGAGAGAGACACATGGAAACGGAATAGATTGAAGAGAGAGAGAGTGACATGGAAACAATAGATTGATGAGAGAGAGAGATGGAAACATAATGGTTTGATTGGACATCTCAACCTACTGCCATTTACAGGATTCGAACTCTCAACCTTCAGACTAATAGGCTGCAACACTACCTATAGTGCTATAGCTTTGTCCAGGCTGATATCGTCTGTTGAAGATCATAAACTCTTGCCTTCTTTCATGAACCAAGCCCCTGTTTCACTAACACTAAGATCACTCGTTCACAAACCATTTACCAATGAAGAAATTGTACATCTCCTCAGAACCAAAACTAGTGAAAGTAGCCGATCTACAAGCTCACAAACCATGAAAAGTTGTGAGATTGTAGATCAGCTATTTTCAGAATGAAGTATGTCATACGTTGAAAAAACGTACTCTCAAATAAGCATTTCAGGTTATCTTTACCATTTGCACATGTATTCATTGATACAGTCATGTTGTTTGCAATTCAACTTAAATTAAGTCTGCATCAAGTGAGGCTTGAACTAGCGACCTTGAGATTGTGAGGCATTCATTTAAGGGAGACGCCATTGGCCCAACAGACAAGTAACTGTGAAAAAGGAGATCACACAGATGATACAGTTTCACGCAAATAGCTGAAAAATCCTGGGTTTAAGTGTTTTTCAAACTGCTCAAAATTGCGGACAATCTAAGGGTGGAGCTTACTGGTCAAAGCGATAGATGTGTTCCTCATGAGTCAAGGCACAAGTGTAAGCAAGTTTCACGACTTTCGGCCAAACGAGGCATGACTTATGCCTGTTTAAAGTCTGCCTTTTCAAAAAATTGCTATAGCGCCCCCTTTTGGCCAATTGGAGCAAGATTGGTTTCAGTGATATTTGGAATGACCCTGTACATTTCTGCAAAGTTTCAAAGAAATGTGAGTCTGCATGTATGTTTTAGGCACAGATGAATAATTTTCATAAAACTGTAATAGTTAAAATCTATCTCCTCCTGGGATTTTTGAGCAATCTGCACGAAACGTTTAACACTTGAACTTTGGACCTCTGCCTACAAAAATTTCCAACGGATTTTCCATAAGTGAAAAAATGCAGAAGTTATGAGCCAATGGCTGTTTTTCATATAATTCAAAATGGTGGGCGATCTAAAGGTCAGAGGTCAAAAGTCAGACCACGAAAGTTGTCGGGCATGAAGAGACGCATGTGTGTATCGAAGTTTCATGGTTGTAGGTCAAACAGGGCATGAGTTGTGCCTGTTCAAAGTTGGCACTTTCAATTGAGTGCTATAGCGCCACCCTTTGACGAATGAGTGTGAGAATTATTTCTTGGTAGTTTTTCATGAGCATCTACCATATGGCCGAGTTTCATAAAAAGCGTATGCACGGTTAAGCCAGAACTGGCAAAAACAAGTATTTTTCAAACTGCTCAAAATTGCGGAAAATCTAAGGGCGGAGCTTAATGGTCAAATCGATACGTGTGTTCCTCATGAGTCAAGGCACATGTGTAAGCAAGTTTCACGACTTTCGGCCAAACGAGGCATGACTTATGCCTGTTTAAAGTCTGCCTTTTCAAAAAATTGCTATAGCGCCCCCTTTTGGCCAATTGGAGTAAGATTGGTTTCAGTGATATCTGGAATGACCCTGTACATTTCTGCAAAGTTTCAAAGATATGTGAGTCTGCATGTATGTTTTAGGCACAGATGAATAATTTTCATAAAACTGTAATAGTTAAAATCTATCTCCTCCTGGGATTTTTGAGCAATCTGCACGAAACGTTTAACACTTGAACTTTGGACCTCTGCCTACAAAAAATTCCAACGGATTTTCCATAAGTGAAAAAATGCAGAAGTTAGGAGCCAATGACTGTTTTTCATATAATTCAAAATGGTGGGAGATCTAAAGGTCAGAGGTCAAAAGTCAGAGGGTGAAAGTTGTTCGGCATGAGGAGACGCATATGTGTATCCAAGTTTCATGGCTCTAGGTCAAACAGGGCATGAGTTGTACCTGTTCAAAGTTGCCATTTTCAATTGAGTGCTATAGCGCCACCTTTGGACGAAAGATTGTGAGAATTATTTCTTGATCGTTTTTCATGACCATCTACCATATGGCCGAGTTTCGTAAAAAGCGACTGCACGGTTCAGCCAGAACTGCGAAAAGTGGCAGAAGAAGAAGAAGTGACAGAATACTGCCAATAACAAAACAGGTCCAGAGCTGAGCTCTGGCCCCGTAACAATAAAGTTGACACAAACAGTTAAAACAATTGCATGTTAACATCAATCAGTTAAAACAGTTGCATACAGGTAAGACACGGTTATTATTTGCTCTCTACCTTTCTTAGCTAGAGAGCAAGCCCTATGTATGCGCCCTCTAAACTGGCTTTCAGAACTTGAAGTGGACCTCGCACTGTGTGTCCAAGAACCAGCTCGGAGGGGCTGAATCAGGGTGGAAGGCTGAAGCGACTCTGTGCTCAATTCCTAGAGACCCTATAATTTGTTTGAACACACGGGATAGGAAAATAGTACATTGGTCCTTCAATAGGGCTATGACCCAAAGACAAACTGACCAACTATCAGCTAACAATAGGCTACTGGTTGTTGCTTACAGCCATACCACCCTGAACACACCCGATCTCGGAAGTTAAGCAGGGTCGGGCCTGGTTAGTACTTGGATGGGAGACCAGGTGCTGTAAGCTTTTTGTCGTTTGGTAGACTGAAGCAGCATCTAGAATACACACACGCTCCACTGTCATCTATATATCGGCTACCGGCCGCAGCTGCTGTTGCTTACGGCCATACCACCCTGAAGACGCCCGATCTCGGAAGTTAAGCGGGGTCGGGCCTGGTTAGTACTTGGATGGGAGACCGCCTGGGAATACCAGCTGCTGTAAGCTTTTTGTCGTTTGGCAGACTGAAGCAGCAAGCAGAATACACATGCGCCACTGTCATCTATATAACGCTTACCGGCCGCTGCCACTGTTGCTTAAGGCAGTACCACCCTGAACAGGCCCGATCTCGTCCGATCTCGGAAGCTAAGCAGTGTCGGTCCTGGTTAGTACTTGGATGGTAGACCGCCTGGGAATACCAGGTGCCCTGAGCTTTTTGTCGTTTGGCAGACTGAAGCAGCAAGTAGAATACACACACACGCACGCCACTGTCATCTAATGCATACCGGCCCCTAACACTTACACACGTAATGTGATTCAAATGTTTGCTATTGTTTCTCATTATGTATGTATTTTATATGTTATCAGGGTGTCCTTGAAAAAGAATACCGGCCCCTAACACTTACACACGTAATGTGATTCAAATGTTTGCTATTGTTTCTCATTATGTATGTATTTTATATGTTGTTATCAGGGTGTCCTTGAAAAAGAGAGCTTGCTCTCAATGGGCTTCACTGAATAAATAAAGGAAAAAGAAAGAAAGAAAGAAGCAGCAAGTAGAATAACACAGGCGCCACTGTCATCCTGGAACATAGAGCTGTCACCGTGTGCAGAGATGGTGTTTTTTCGTTTTGTTTTATCAGATCAGCAACTTATGGGGAGGGGTATAAAGCAGAATCTTGCCTTTGATTCTTTATTAGCAAGAAGAAGGATATTATTGGAGTGGAAATCAACACTGGCCCCTAAAGCATCTATATGGCTTAAAGACCTCATGATGTATCTAAATTTGGAGAAAAATTCAATCTGAGGGGATCACCGGGAAAATTTGATCAGGTATGGGGCCCTATGATTAAACATATAACTAAATTAAAGACGCTACTGGACAAATAAAACAACTACAACCATCGATTACGTTGACAAGCTCTAGGTTAACAAATGTTTATTTTTTATTTTTTGTATACACACCATATGTACCATGAGGGAGTACCAGGAGGGATAGCAAGGGAATTACTGAATAATTCTTATTTATTGTAATATTTTTTTATTTTGAGTTATGTAATTGTCTGTATGTTGCTTGTATGTTGGACCCGGGGTGGGGTGTGGATGTAAGGGCACAAAAAGAAAAAAAGTACTCCTATGGCTATTGGATACCTTTGTATTTGTCAAAATAAATAAATACAAATGAAAAGAAAATAGCAGATCTACAAGCTTACAACGCATCACGTGGAACGCGTGTAGAGCGAAAACATAATTGACACTAACAGAGCCATGAGGGACTCAGCTCAACCATATGGGGGTGGCTAATGATATTAAGTTTTGCAGTTACATTTTGGATGATAATATTGTAAGATACAAAATGTGTTACTGAAATATAGTATGGAATTAAATGTACTGTATTTCCCATTGAAATGATTGAAATCTAAATTATTGAATTAAACACATCATAGCAGATCCTTTGACATCACAGTTTTATTTAAAGTTAAATGAATGGATGATTAATGGTTGAAACAAACAGTTCGCATCATTTCAGGAAATGCTATTAAAGTGAACTGACTGAAAAATCCTAAATTTGCAACATTCTAAAGTTTTTACCAACTTGTCTGCATGATAGATACAGTAGTAGTACTGTAGATGTTGGCATCTCTGACTGGATTACTTCTTTTAGTTTAAGCCGATAGAAAACAGAATCTATAACTGATAATGCTTTCAGAAATCAAAGATGTATTGTTATAAAATACACACAGAAAATATGTATTATAATTTAATGTCTGCTTCTATGTCTTTGTGCCACCGCGACCCATGATGGACTTCTTAGTGTTTCTCTCAGGTTGCAAAAGCATTATATAACACTTTGGTCCAAATAGTACCATCAAAAGGCCAAAACTAGATGCTAAAATAGCAAATACCTCCACTACGTCTGCATATTTGCCTGGAGAGCTGATATATGCTGGGATGAAGGCTATCCACACGGCACAGAAGATCAACATGCTGAAAGTGATTAACTTGGCTTCATTGAAGTTGTCTGGAAGATTCCTTGCCATGAATGCTAGGACGAAGCTGAGGAGTGCCAGTAAACCAATATAACTTAGTAACACTGCAAAACCAACTGTTGATCCGACTTCACACTCATAGACAATCTTATCAGTGTGGTATTCTGTGTTTTTATGAGGAGTTGGTGAGGCAGACACAAGCCAGGCTGTGCAGATTATTGCCTGGATGGAAGTAAGAACCAGAACTGTTCCTCTCTGCTGCATGGCACCAAACCACTTCATAATGTCTGCACCCCCAGGCTTGGAGGCCCTGAACACAGCCAACACCACCATTGTCTTTACCAGGATACAGGAGACACACAGCACAAAGCTGATCCCAAATATTGCATGCCTCAGCTGACAAGTCCAGAGCCTGGGACGGCCAATGAACAGAAGTGAACACAGGAAACACAGTTTGAGTGACAGCAAAAGTTGGAAGCTGAGTTCTGAGTTGTTGGCACGTACCATGGGTGTGTCTCTATGATAGATGAAGATTCCCATGATAATGGCACAGGTAAGTGTGCCTAGCAATGAGATGGTTGTCAAGGAGATACCCAGGGCCTCATGGTAGGAGAGGAACTCGATGCTCTTAGGGACACAGTGGTCACGCTGGGGATTGGACCAGAGGTGCTCTGGACAACTGGTGCACTCTGTAGAGTCTAAAAAAAAGATGGCATTAATGGGACTGACAAGTAAAGTATCATACCGTTGCCTTGCTAAACTAATGGCCTATGTAATTTTTTTAAGTTTTTCAGGAAAAATAAATAACTGATCCAAAACAAAACTATATGATATTTCTTAATCATTTCACCCAAAATGTTTATAACAAATTATGACTATTTAAATAGAAATAATACTGTCTGTCAGTTAACATAAAGATTTAAATAGGTTTAAATAGGATTAAATCTGACTTAGGCCCCCCCCCAAAAAATGGCCTAAATCAGTAAATAATTTGGCCTAAGTCACAAAACCACGTGACTTAGGCCAAAAAAAGGCCTATTTTGGCCTAAGTCACACTAGGGAGTTAGGCCATTATACTAAAAGGGGAGGGAACAGCATGTTCCTTTTCAATTAGGAGTTGGGCGATTTTACCAGAGGTGGCCAGTGTCATGAGGAGCTGACTGGCAAACATATAATTTTCCTCAAAAAATTACTTAGGCCATTAGTTTAACAAACCTATATTGCTACATCCTGTATCCTACTATAATACTATTATACTATCCTACTATAAATGTGGAAACATATGTCTGTCTGTCTGTCTGTCCGTCTGAATGGATATGTGATGCCTTTGCTTCCAAGTTGTCACCTCCAACTGTGGAACTATGGCCTCCTTTCTACAAAAGAGAAGTAAAAACACTCAGTGGTTTATTTGTGGTCAGGGTATTTCTGAATGATGTGTGCACTCAAACGGTACTCTGATGCTCCCTGACAATGACGTAATTGTCGGGGCTAATCCCACCAACCAGGGAGAGACTTAAAAAATTATGCCCTGCATCGTTTGTTTGCCATTTTTTTCATTTGTCTTTTTATTAGTTTGTTTAATCGTGGCAATATGCTCTACACACAGCAGTCATATTGGAACGAACTTGGGCCTATTCCTTACTTCCTTCACAGGTGTTAGCAATTATAGTAACTAGAAGCTCGGCCGCCCGAGTCTAGCCCTTCGGGTTGCCGAGGGTCTAGTCGGGGACCGGCCTACACAGGAACGATGTAAATAGGGAATGAATGCTCCACCCTTTAAATCAAACCCCATTATACCTGTTGTCATAGGACCCGTTTTGGCCATCTGTTTGCCTGTGTCCATTTATGCCCATCTGTGTGTGCATTTATGCCCATATATGGAGCTATCTGTGTCTGTGATATATGGACATCTCTGTATGTGTCTGGGTGTGTCCCTTTTATGCCCGTATATGGAGATCTCTGTGTCTGTCTGTGTCCATTTATGCCCATTATCCTAAAGGAGTTCGCTATAAACAATGTTGTCAGTAATACCCTCTTCTGTAGGTAAGTCAGCCAAGCATATGTTGTTGATTTCTCGGATGTCATTGTTTAGAGGAGTGTATACAGTGCCTTTGAGAAGGTTGTCTTTGTTGATACATCCATTTTGCAGGTCAGGAAAGGTGGAAGAAATCAGAGTATTCAGATCCTTAACCAAGTGTTGTGGTGGAATTCGGATTTGAACTTCTGTGTCCTCGTGAGGGAGTTTTCCGTCCCCTAAAGCAAGAAGATAGTTGGAGAAGTCCCTTTCAGCTGTTTCTGTCCTCATGTTGATGTTAAGCTTGTGGTGCTTCGAGGATACAGTGGTGACATCTGGATGCATGCTGTAACTATCTGGGCTCTGCTTGCTCTTTTAATAACAGGGAGTGTCTGCCTAGGGTCTCCACCCAGAAGGACAGTTTTGCCACCCCAAGGTTGTTGCGAGTGCATGAGGTCCCTCAGTGTTCTTTCCACACACTCAACATTAAATCGGTTAACACTGAATATCTCGTCCCAGATTATCAAGTTGCTCTCTTTGATGAGCCTAGCCAGGGAGGACTCGGCGTTGATGGCACAGACAGAGTCTTCAAAAATGGGGATTGGGATCTTAAATCTTGAATGAGCTGTCCTACCACCCTCCAGGTTCTGTGCCGCTAAGCCTGTGCTGCCCACACACAGTACAATGCCATTCTCTGCGCGAATCTTAGCTGCAATTGCCTTAAAGGTAAAGGTTTTGCCATAACCTGCTGGGGAGTTTAGAATGAACTGCCGTGTGATGGTTTCTTCTTTTGGTGCATGTACTGCCTGATAGACAGCTTCGTAGAGTGCCATTTGTTCTCCATTGAGCTTAGGAGCAAGTGACTTTACAATTTGTTCTTGCTGTGTTATGTTGAATTTTTCAGATCTGAAGATTTGTGTCAGTTTTTCCTGCTCAGTTAGTGGTCTTGGCTGTGGCATATCATTGTGTTTGGATAGACTACCTCCCATTTGCGAGAGCTCGTTTTCAATTGCAAGTAGTACCTGATTGTGTATAAATGTTGTGTCTACTGCATCTGTAGGGCACCTCTGTGCAGTGGCCTCCTCATGGACAAAGTCTTCACTAAGCTGTTCAAAGAATCTTTCAAACAGATCTTTGGGCTCTGAAGGTTGACAGTAGTGGAGGATGATGGCAAAGGTTTCTCTTACTTTCCTTGAGGAAGCGTAGCTTGAGACGTCACGCATGGCGGTAATCCATTCTCCATCGTCCTGAAGCAAGCCCATGGCTAGAGCAGTGTCTTTGAAAGTGTCATAGTGGTTGCCGTTATATACCTTAAGGTCATCATAGGTCTGTGGTCCTCTGATATGTCCTAGGAGCAGTTTCAAGTAGAATCTTTCTCCTTGGAGCACTGATACATTGGACATCCTGCCTATTGTACTTGGAAGTTCTGCATCCTTGAGTTGGTGGACTCTTTTTTGCCACATGTGGTCCTTTGCATCCCATTTGTAATGTTCTGGAATCTGCATGTAAAGATATTGCCTTGCGTCAGGGTCCCTGCTGTTTAGTTGGAAGAAGGCAAGCAATGTAGTTGGTTTGGCTGCCGCTAGGGCCTCCTGTGCATAGCCTTCTCTGAAGATTATGCTCTGCTGGCCATCTGTGTGGATAGCGAGATTGGTGACAGCAGGGACTCTGTCCTGGATCTTGTATTCCATTGTTCTCCAGTGTGCATCATGAGCATCAATGGTTCTGGCATTGATGAATCTGGAGATCTCATCCCTGTCTTCAATATCGAGAGTGCCAACATCAACTCCTTTATGGACGTATTTGTACAGGTACTTGATGGTACGGAAGGAGCCAACAAATTCAACATTGATGTGGCATTTATATTTAAGTAGGACCCAAGCGTTGTAAGGAACGACCCACCTGCTGTCAAACAGAAAGTCATTCTTCTTATGGGTGTGACCGACAATGGGCCGTCTGTACTCTGGGTAGCCATGACCATCATGAGGCAGTCGTGTGTTGGCACAGACGTTTTTAGGGAATTTCTTAGTACAGATACCATTGACCATGCAGGGGCTGTTAGGGTAGGCCGGGCCACAGGGTCCATGTAGCATGAATCGACACACCAGCTCATACAGCTCTGGCTCCTTTTGTTTGTCAGGTATGTCTGCTCTAATTATTTGATCAATGTCATCGACAGTCAAAATCTCATGTAGGAGTAGCAGTATGTGGGCATGTTTCAGTCCTCTCATCTGTCCTTCAATAGTGTGTATTCTAGCCTTCATCTTCCATATATGGACACTCAGAGAGATTTTGTGTTGACTCATCTAGCGTATGTGATGTCAGAGCCTTTTATGAAGTGATGTCACAATGAGTCAGCGCTTGCTCCGAAACAGCCCGATGTCAGTCATCTCCGCATATGGAAATTCCGAACCTTTCGCGTTGGTTCCGGAAAACCGCATATCGGGTTGGGTCGAGGCCTAGCTAAGATCGTAGGCAAAGGTCTGAGCTATCTGTGTGCGAAATTTGGAGTCTGTAGCACCAACCATGTGCTGTCAGGGCTCATCCATGCGATTTGGCCCAATTCGGCCTCGGCTTCAATTAGTAGTCACGATTAGCTTTTCCATTCTGGTCAAACAGAGTCAGGATGCTGATATTGTGCATGTTGGCTCACAGGAAACACTCTGCTGCACCAGTGGGTCTCAAAGAGGGGTCCAGGTACCCTCATGGTTCTTTAAGGGTGATCCATATGCCCCTTACGGAGAATTTTGGCGGTCCTTGAAATTAAAACAAGTTTGAGAACCACTGTGCTACACTAAATGGAACAGCCTTAATTAGTGTAATTGGTAAGACCTGTGAAGGAAGTAATTAATAGGCCCAATCTCTCTGCTTTGAGCCCATTATTGTAACCAGCACCACTGAGAAGCACTTTGTTCATCAATAAAGATGAAACTAAGAGAGATGACGGCGAAAGAAGGGACTAGCGGAAGTGGCAACGGTTTTGTGTCAACATAAATTGGGATCAATTGCTTTGCAGGTTGCAGTTCCTGTTTAGTGAAAAGGCTCCTGTGTTTCCAACTTTCCATGTATGTGTGCATGGAATATACTGGATATAGTACTGTAGGTGGGCTCTAGATCGGATCTGTGCTCTGAACAGTAAATATAAACCAGGCTTTCCAACATTACTGTTGATGTAAGGTTAGTGGCAACAACGTGGGTAAAGGGTGGAATTTAGCCTGGGGGGGGGACATTTAGTATAATATCCCATAAAAAAAAGATAAATAACTGATGATAATTTCACTGATTCAGTCGCATTCTTTGATTCATAAAACCTAGGGTTAAGACACCAAAACCACCTTTCTAGGTTTAGTGGTATTAGAGATATAGCAAATTAAGCTCCCGGCAGCCAACTTGGAGGCCATCTTGAATAGAAGATACATTTTTCATATATTGACCAGTCTATAACATTTCCACTCTACTGGATGGCGGCCATCTTGGATTTATGGGTCAAAATGATGTTACAAATATAAAACTATAGGCCTCTAAAATAAATAGGAATCCTCATGGTCGACTTATGAAAAAGTAATTGAATTTCAGACTCTACTATACAATATGGATTCACCTGCTATGTTACGTATGAAATGGCTCAGACCAAATGTAGGCTACTGTGCTCCGAGGTTTTGGGTCACAATGAAGAGTACACTAAACATCCAAATCACATTGATAAACCAGCAGAGTTTGTGTGATTGTTCAGTGCGTGTAAGTATCAAGATCGGTGAGTTGTAGGGGGGTCGCAAGATTATGTTGGGCGTTGCAGGCCGTTGCAACGTGCTTCAAGTCTGCTGAATGGCAACGTTGGGTTCAGATAGTATGTGTTGTTTGTGTGTTCTTTGCCTCTAGCAATGATCTATATGCAATGTAATCTATTTGATGTGAATGGCCGAATATTGTAGTAATCGTTATTAATAGCGTTATAAAATAATATCATGCTTACAAGAACATGGGTGCCAGATGAAAGTGAAAGTTGCAGTTCCTAGTCTCTAGTCTGTATGTAGTTTGGGTGTGAATATATGGGTATGGAGTTAACCAACCTGTCTGATTGCTGATCTCTCCCTCAGTACAAGCAATGCAGTCAAAGCAGCAGACAGATTCTCCTTTCCTTTTGGCCTTCCAGGTTCCAGCAGAACAGCTCTCACTGCACACTGACCGAACAGGCTACAGAGTAAAGTAACCATAGTCAAGTTCAGTCTTCACTAAATTACATTCACATCATGAGCTCAACATTAGCATTTCAGAAAGCGGAAGTGACCTTTTTGGATTCAAAGTTCCAGAAGATTTTGTCTTTGTCAAGGATGAATTCTATATCTCCAGAGGGTGTCTCCTTGAGCACACCTACAGTCTGAACCTTTACACTTCCATCAGGGAGCCACACCCAATTCACAATATCCCAGATTGGTAAAGTATAACCATTCTCATCAAATGATACTTGATCCCCAAATGATGTGGTGAAGTTGACCTTTTCCAGGTAATACGCAAGCTAGAAATGGTGATGAGCAATGAGTTATGAGTTATGAGTGTGTGTACACACACAAACAAAGAACAAAGAACAAATCTCCTGTACACTATACTTACGCGCGCGCGCGTGTGTGTGTGTGTGTGTGTGTGTGTGTGTGTGTGTGTGTGTGTGTGTGTGTGTGTGTGTGTGTGTGTGCGTGCGCGCGTGTGCATGTGTGTGTGTCTTTGTTTTAATCAACACATATCACAACGCCTTTAATTTGTTTTTAGCATGAATACATGTCTTTCTGTGTCCCAGGAAAATCTACCTTGTCATAATAAGTACCCCCCCCCCCAGCTTTTCACAATTTCATATTTACATAATATTCTAAATTTGAGTTCAACTCAAAACATTTACAGAGACTGTGAATTAATACCACACCTGCCATGGTTGTATTGTACGCAAACTGGCACAGCTGTGCCCAATGAAAGGCCCGTTTCCTGGCACACATTGTAACATGTCATGGAGGGCATGGGCCAGAGCATACACAGACTTGTACACATTATACTCTGTCCTTATTGTTGACATATCCATAAAGTCTTTACCAAATGTGGCTCTGTGTGTGTTTAGGTCCTCTTGTCCAGTACAAATCGGGAACACCCACCATGGTGGAATGGGTGCAAATGTACACCTAAAATAAAACTCCCAAAACTCCCTCACCTGAAGAAACACAGTAAAGTCTTAAGCATAAATACAATACAATGCAAATTACTTTAAAACACACAGTTTGAAATTGGAGCTTAAACACTAAATGAAACAAAAGACTCACTAAGATATTGTAAGGGATATTGTAAGGATGTATTGTTGACAAGAAGTCCTTGAGACCTGGTATCTCTGCATGGTGCACTGTCGTACCCAGGAGGCTTGTCAAGACAGGCATGTACTCTGGTTTCAGGAGATGTTCGGCTATCGCTGAGGTTGAATCGGTTATCCATTGCAGACCTGTTACGTTCTGCCTTATCAGCTGTTGTGTTGAACAACATATATTGGAGTATCATTGCTAATACTTTTCATTGGTTAAATGTATAAACCCACAGACAAACGTTATAACAATTAGGTAGCCTATACCATTGAGATGTGTGAATGGTGGGATTATATGTTTGCTTATTGTGCAGAGAATTAACCTACTTACGAGAAAAATAAGAAAAAGTCAGTGTAAAAAACAAAACAAAACAAAAAAACAATAATACACAATTACAAAATGATGAACCTAGAGAGTGATTGAATTGAATTGCAATTAAAAAAAATGCTTGCCAAAATATTTTACATTCCTTCTAAAATTATGAATCCCCAAATTAACAATCATAACTCCAACCTCATCCATGAGTATATACATCCACGGTAGACGTATGATGACAACACGAGCTGTTGATTTCTTTATCACAGTGACAATCCTCTGAATTTCAGCATTGTCAGCGTTCCTGGGCACAACCTCCACGTATGCCAGACAACCCAACCCAGTCCGTTCCAGCCAAAACTGGTCAACCACTAGATCAGTACTAATCACCATTCCAACCCATGTCCATCCAAACCGCTTTATAATGTGGAGAAAAGCGTACGTCTCCTGATTGATTACAGAATGGGGAAGTGTTATTAATCACATAGTGGTACGTCCGTGAATGAATCACCAGATTCCACAAATAAAAGGAAGTGGTCTAATCATTCTCTTTTGACAGTGACACTGTCAATAATAGGTCTTTAAAGACCGATCAGCACCAGCAGTAATATACTAGACTACTTGATATCGACACATCTTAAGAAATTCACCTGAAGTCTGGGACTTGGGACTGTTGTAAAGAAGGAGGGGCACCTCGGGTCTAAGTAGTTAAGGTAACTGACCTGCAAATGGTACAAAACATCTGAAATATGCTCTTTTTTAACAAATGCCCCATGCAAGCAGAGATTATGAGCATGAGAATACAACAATAAATCTTGTGGGATACATCCACAAGATTTGTGGATGTATCCCCCCCCCCCCCCTCTAACCCTTCATCCCCTGAAATAATTCGAATAGACTCATTAAATGAGTGTGGTATACGCAGCAGAAAGCCGACAATTCAATTTCACATTGTAGCCTATCGTTTGATTGAGTGATGATCAAAAAAAAGTGACAAAGGAATTAACCATCAGACTTTGCGGATTACAGAGAAATTCAAATGACAGAAATATGATCCTCAAATATGTAACCTCATTATATATTGATCACAGTGATTGGTAGATAAGGTTAAGGTTACAATATTATACATAACATTGTGAATATGGACTCGGGGACATTCGGATTCTTTTCACACCAAGCACGATAATTATAGCTGTAACAATAACAATAATTAGGAATCCACTGAACATTACATTCTGTAAGTGGCACCAAACAGTAGTCCTAACTGCAGACAAGTAAACTGTACTCCTGTAAGAATATTGTTACTTTAAAAGGATATTACTCAAGAGAAAAAAGTACTTAAAATACTCAAAAGAGCACAGGAATACACAAAAGCTAGTTGAGTAAATGAAACAGAGTACATAATACCTACCCAGAACAGAGATTCAAACAGAAGCGGCACACACATACAAGGTTTCCTTGATATGAGGTTTCTTTAGTGACACACAGAGTGAACATTCAGAGAGCTGTAGGGGAGGGGGGAGCCACACACACACACAGGCACTCAAGAGGGGGTAGAGAGAGAGAGAGAGACATGCATGTGGACTGTGCCACCCACTTCAGTAATAATGATTTTTAAAACAACATATTTAGTTATCGTTATAGTTATTGTGCTCGGTGTGAACAGTGCTTACACAGGTGCACTTTGACCATCTGAAAACCTTCTTCACACTCCATGCGAAATCTGCCTGACCCACTCACATTCTCTGCTTGCAAGCTGCAAGTAAATACACATACTGTACTGTATGATATGTTCTATGTATTTCAAGCTGTCAAAAACTAAACACTTTTATATTTGTAGGCTAAATAAATAATATAAATAAAGCATAATCAAATTTGTGATGGTAAAAGGGGATTCAAGTATGAAACTTACCATGGGAACGCTGTACAAACATAACACATTAGCGATGGCAGCAGAACTGAACAGATCAGGATTACTCAATATTCCGAGCACTGGAGGGGAGCCAACACAGCTCTCATTCAATTGAAACCGCTCCTCTCTCCCATTGACCAATGACAATGATCCATCGAGTGCAGCTCTCATTTTGGCACAACTATCATGGAGATCATATCCCAGAGTCACATTGGGTAGTAGGCTGGTGTTCTTGTTGATCTCACTAATGGCAAAGATCATGGTCTGGGCCTCCCTGAACCGCTTATAGGAAAACCTAACACACAAAAGTCCACTGTAGGCCTAATATTGAATATTTATCTTTGTAGAGATACACAACATATTATCTATTATCTATAAAAACAAGTTCCTCGTTCTCTTGCTTGCTGCTGTATTTGTGATACTCACGCTTTGCAATAGGTTTCCTGCTGTGGCTTGGAGGTGTAAGACAAATCACCTAGCTGTGGTACCTGGCTGTGGATTGAAAATGAACCACCCAGAACAAAGTCCCCAGCCTTGTAAAATCTGTTGAGATGAAACTGTGCCTGTAACTCACAAGAAGAGGAAGGTGAGGAAGACAAAGCAGAGAATAAAGAGAACAATATCAATATCAAGTACGAGTATGAACGCAGGTGTATGTCTGGAGAAGCCCTCATGACTGTCGTCCTCTTTCTAACCCCCTCCCCCCTTTTCTAAATCGTCTGTCCAGTTGCTAAGTTTTATACACAGTGCTGTGCCATCCCCTGTGCCAACGCATCCGTGCTGTGCCATCCCTAGCTGTGCCAACGTATGCCC